>NC_134471.1:69500435-69694500 GCF_964194025.1 Convolutriloba macropyga
GATTTTGAAGTGAAAAAAGTTTGGGCGCACTTCATTTGATATTGAAGATTACCGCCAATTGAGTTCAGCTGCTTGAAACTTTGAATGAGACAAAATTTCAGATCACAAACATTCAAAGCGTCAATCAAAATTTTAGCATGAAAAAGAGGCACACGTCTACAAAAAATCAGAGAGCAATGAAAAACAAAAACATTTTTGCGATTAGGTGCATCATTAGGTAAAATCAGCGTGATCAATGTTTACACAAATAATGCTCAGAATAATCCCTTCTGAAGTAGCTAATGCTACTTTCGAACGATAAAGTAAAAATTACTGCAGCAGTTCCGGTTTCAAACTTAATTTTCGTTCGAGAGTTTTTGTATTCCAAGAGGAAGTTTACTCCATTTCTGATTGCCTTTTTGTTGTCAAGAACATTTGCTTGCTTTTAATATCATAAGTTGTTTTGTTACTATTGTTGCCCAAATCACGACATCGACTGCTTCTAGATTTATTAAACTGTTAAATTACGTTGCATAGATTGTGTCTTATCAATCGCAGATGCTTAGAAACATTTAATATTTCCTAGAGTTACAATGCTTACTTTAAAAAAATCAAAAATTGACAACTTTCAACACTGATAACTTCCAAGGTCAATAAGTTAGGGCCCATAAAAGAAATGGGTAAAATACGTGGACTGACCAATGAGGATATTGTGCTTGTCTATTCTTGACTGTCATTTTGGACTTGAGGTACAACCGACCCAAAATATCAACCAATTTTAACCTAATTATGTCTTTCTAATAATAGTTTCGATCTCTTGTGGTTACTCGAAGTGGTTCATTGACAATTTTAGAATACTACAAGAGCTGGAAAAAGTACATTTCAACCTCTGGACTTGTAAGACCAATAGAGGCAGGTAACTGGCTGGTCCTATTAACATATGTCTAACATGACCACACTGCGAAGAAACAACCGCCTTCCTTGACTTTTTCCGCCTAAATTTACGATCTGCATCCTAGCCCCCTAATCCGGGGGACGTAAGTCACCCACGATGTCGTAGATGCAGAATAATTGCAGCAGCAAAAGCAGGATATCACAATATTATTTTTCTCTTTTCTTATTATAAAAAATTCAACTCAGGAAGCAGTTAAAAATTGCAATAAGCGCTTATATCTCGCTAAAATTAACCGCAATTTGCCGCTCTGCGTGACAGCTATAACAACGAACGCTAGTTCAAAAACATTGAACGTCATTTGTTGGTTGTAACAAGGTTCTTCACTTAGACCACACTCGTTCTGCATCTTGAGTCGGAAGATTGAGGTGAATGATATATTGTTGCTAATTTCAAAGCTCACAGCCCACCATAGCACGTAAGACGAAGAAAAAAGATTTACCGGAGACAACAGAGGAAACGGTATCGCATTAAACATGTCCTCAAAGAAAAAACCAGATGAACAGTAACAGATTCTTAAAATAGCTCCCCGGACATCATTCTTTTCAGCTCAAGCAGAGCAATGAACATCAACTAGCTAACGGAGTACGCATTTAGCTCAGACCACTTAGCAAATATTCTATCCACTACCTGTGACTTAAATAATAAGAACCTAGCAACAAGATTTACCGAAGAAAACAGAGGAAACGGTATCGCATTAAACATGTCCTCAAAGAAAAAGCCAGATGAAGAGTAACGGATTCTTAAAATATTTCCTCGGACATCGGTCTCTTCAGCTCAAGCATAGCAATGAACATCGACTGGCGAATAGACTACGCATTTAGCTCAGACCATTTAGCAAATATTCCGTCCATTACATGTGACTTAGATTAAGGAACCTAGTAAAATAATTTAAAGAAAAACGACAATGACTGGCACAACGACAACGACGTGACTGGCAGGCATATTCCAATAGGAAAAAACTAAATCAATGGTTGCTAATTTTACTAGCAAAGCAGGAAAAATTTTTCAAAAGAGAAATTAAACTCAGAAAAGCATCCAGGGGACCGCAAAAAAACACAAAGAATCCTGAAATAAACAAAAATGTTCAAATTTAAGAGTGAAAAAAATTGATCGAAATTGTACTAACAAATACTCACAGAGGTAACTGCTCTAAACTCTGGAGCACAATAAAAAGATTTCACTCAAGTAGGGCTATACCACCTG
Source organism: Convolutriloba macropyga (assembly GCF_964194025.1). Lineage (NCBI taxonomy): Eukaryota > Metazoa > Xenacoelomorpha > Acoela > Convolutidae > Convolutriloba > Convolutriloba macropyga. The sequence continues at coordinate 69,502,573 of NC_134471.1, forward strand.
CAAACAAAGCCATAAATTTTCTTAGAAAGGAGACTATTCCTCATCATGATTAAAAGAAATGCACAAAAAAATTAATCATCAATATACTCCAAGCCACAATAAAAACGATAAACAAAAAAAAGTTCCTTGACAGAAAGACTCTTTAGCTAAAATTTTTCAAAGGCTCGCTGAAATTAAGAAAAATTATTCCATCATTCGAGAATTCAAGTGCCATTTTTTTCACAACTTTGAGCAAGGAGGCCAAACATTACTCATACCGCACTATAAACAATTCAAAAACACCAGTAATGTTCAAAGTCAAAAACTGTTTTGTCAATTTTAAATGTATTGTCAATTTTAGATAACATGACTTGAAGAGAAACTATAAAAGCCCAACAGCAGACTAAAAATATTTGCTTGTGATTACCGGATCGGAAAAAAACATTTTCAGCGACCCTCATCAGTTAAGGCGTTATTTAAAGCGTAAAGCTCTCTCTTTAGCTTCTACAATCACAAATACTACATTCAAAACAAGTCGGAATCAGCAATACAAACAATACTGGAGCCACATTCAAACAACAATTTGTTAATCTTTGCGCTAACGGCTGTGTAGAAACACGTGACATCAACGATGCCTGTTTAAGCTCAAACAGAAATGGATGTCTGGAAGTTGTCAGAGCTAACGTTCCAATCACAAAGCAAACCCCAAAACTGGAGTTCGCCTCATGATACAGGCACTTAATGATGACTATAGGGACTGCGCGGAACAACACACAAACATTTAACAGCAATTGAATTGTAATGAATGCAGAACGCTCTCAAAAGTGTTCGCGGACACAGGTTTCACACACCGAAGAACACAACGAGCAATCAGGAACACCTTCACCAAAAAAACAGAGGAAGAACAACTTTGGCCAAGCATTGCGCATAACCAATTGGCACAATTGACAACTGGTTACTGCTTCTAGCTCAACTCTTACTTGAGTTCTAGTTTTAGCAATGTTGATAATGGCTGTCCCAAGTTTGACGTGATGTCCCAAGTTGGAAGTTCAACCCCATGAGGTAGAGTACAGCTTAAACTGCAGTAAAGAGCACAACGGATCTAGAAGTCATTGAGTTGTGGGAAAGACCAGAATAGGTAGGTAACTGGTCTCTTTTCTTATTATAACAAGGTCTCTTTTCTTATTATTTCAACTCAGGAAGCAGTTAAAAACGAAATAAGCGCTTATATCCCGCCACAATTACCCGCAATTTTCCGCTCTGCGTGACAGCTATAACAATAAACGCTAATTCAAAAACTTTGAATGTCAATTGTTGGTTGTAACAAGGTTCTTTACTTTGACCACATATTTTCTGCTTCTTGAGTCGGAAGATTGAGGTGAATGATATTTTGTTAAAAATTTCAAAACTCACAGCCCTCTATAGCACGTAAGGCGAAGAAACAATATTTACCGAAGACAACAGAGGAAACAGTATCGCATGTGAAATAGACTTCACTAAACATGTCCTCAAAGAAAAAGCCAGATGAAGAGTAACGGATTCTTAAAATAGTTCCTCGGACATCGGTCTCTTCAACTCAAGCATAGCAATGAACATCGACTGGCGAATAGACTACGCATTTAGCTCAGACCATTTAGCAAATATTCCGTCCATTACATGTGACTTAGATTAAGGAACCTAGTAAAATAATTTAAAGAAAAACGACAATGACTGGCACAACGACAACGACGTGACTGGCAGGCATATTCCAATAGGAAAAACTAAATCAATGGTTGCTAATTTTACTAGCAAAGCAGGAAAAATTTTTCAAAAGAGAAATTAAACTCAGAAAAGCATCCAGGGGACCGCAAAAAAACACAAAGAATCCTGAAATAAACAAAAATGTTCAAATTTAAGAGTGAAAAAAATTGATCGAAATTGTACTAACACATATTCACAGAGGTAACTGCTCTAAACTGTGAAGCACAATAAAAAGACTTCATTCAAGTAGGGCTGTACCACCTGGAAACAAAGCCATAATTTTTAACAGAAAGGAAACCATGCCTCACCATGATTAAGAGAAATGCACAAAAAAGTTTAACCAACAATACACTCCACGCCCCAAGAGAAACGATAAACAAAGAAAAAATCCCTGACAGAAAGACCCTCCACCTAAGTTTTTTAAACAAATCGTTAAAATTAAGAAAAATTTTCTTATCTTCCGAGAATTCAAGTGCCAATTTGTTCACAACTTTGAGCAAGGAGGCCAAACATGACACATATTTCACTTTAAACAATTCAAGAACACCAGTAATGTCCCAAGTCAAAAAAATATTGCGTCAATTTTAAATGTATTGTCGATTTTAGAGAACTTGAGTCCAAGAGAAACTACAAAAGCCCAACAGCACAATAAAAATATTTGTTTGTGATGACTGGGTCGCAAAAAAAACACTTTCAACCACCTTCTACGCTATCGTTTAAGGAGTAATTTAAAGCGTAAAGATCTCTCTTTAGCTTCTGCAATCTCAAATATTACATTCAAAACAAGTCGGAATCAGCAATAAAAGCAATACTGGAGCCACATTCAAACAACAATTTGTTAATCTTCGCGCTAACGGCTGTTTAGAAACACATGACATCAACTATGCCTGTTTAAGCTCAAACAGAAAAGGCTGTCTGCAAGTTGTCAAAGCTAACGTTCCAATTACAAATCAAACCCCACAACTAGATTTCTTCTCATGATACCGGCACTTAATGATGCCTACAGGGACTGCGCGGAACAACACACAAACAATAAACAGCAATTGATGATGCCTATAGGGATTGCGCGGAACAACACACAAACAATTAACAGCAATTGATTTGTAATGAATGCAAAAAAGCGCTCAAAAGTGTTCGCGGACACAGGTTTCACACTCCAAAAAACACAACGAGCAATCACAAACACCTCCGCCAGAAAAGCATAACCCACACCTCACTATAAGCAAATCACAAACACCAGTAATGTCTGAAGTCAAAAAAAATTGTTTCAAAACTAAAAGTACGGTCAATTTTAAAAAATTGAGTCGGAGAGAAACTACACAAGCCCAGCAGCACACTAAAAATATTTGCTGGTGATGACTGGGTAGGAAAAAAAATTTTCAGCGATTTTCTATGCAATAAGTTAAAACGTAATTTAAAGCGTAAAGCTCTCTCTTTAGCTTCTACAATCACAAATACCACATTCAAAACAAGTCGGAATTAGCAATACAAACAATACTGGAGCCACATTCAAAACAACAATTTTTTAATCTTTGCGCTAATGGCTGTTTAGAAATAATTCACTTCAACGATGCCTGTTTAAGCTCAAACAGAAGTGGCGGTTTGGAAGTTGTCAGAGCTAACGTTCGAAAAACAAAATAAACCCCACAACTAGATTTCGTCTCATGATACCAGCCATTAATGATGACTATAGGGACTGCGCGGAACAACACACAAACAGTTAACAGCAACTGAATTGTAATGAATGCAAAAACGCGCTCAAAATTGTCCGGGGACACATTTTTCACGCTCTAAAAAAACACAGCGAGCAATCAGGCAAACATCAAACAAACAAAAAATCAGAGGAAGAACAACTCTGGCCACGCATTGCGCATATCCAATTGGCATAACTGACAACTGGTTACTGGCTCCTGCTCAACTCTTGCTTGACTTCTATTTTTGACAATGTTGAGAATGACTGCCCCAAATTTGAGGTGACACCGCATGACGTAGAGTACAACTTAAACTGCAGTAAAGAGCACAACGGATCTAAAAGCCATTGACTTATGGGAAAGACCAGTATAAGTAGGTAACTGTCCTCTTTTCTTATTTTAAAAAATTCAACTCAGGAAGCCGTTAGAAACGGCAATAAGCGCTTATATCCCGCCACAATTACCCGCAATTTGCCGCTCTGCGTAACAGCTATAACAACAAACGCTAGTTCAAAAATATTGAACGTCAATTGTTGTTTGTCACAAGGTTCTTCACTTAGACCACACTTGTTCTGCATCTTGAGTCGGAAGATTGAGGTGAATGATATATTGTTGCCAATTTCAAAGCTCACAGCCCACTTTAGCACGTCAGAAGAAGAAATAATATTTACCGAAGACAACAGAGGAAACAGTATCGCATGTGAAATAGACTTCACTAAACATGTCCTCAAAGAAAAAGCCAGATGAAGAGTAACGGATTCTTAAAATAGTTCCCCGGACATCGGTCTCTTCAGCTCAAGCATAGCAATGAACATCGACTGACGAATGGACTACGCATTTAGCTCAGACCATTTAGCAAATCTTCCGTCCATTTTATGTGACTTAAATTAGGGAGCCTAGTAAAATAATTTAAGGAAAAACGACAATGACTGGCACAACGACAACGACGTGACTGGCAGGCATATTCCAATAGGAAAAACTAAATCAATGGTTGCTAATTTTACTAGCAAAGCAGGCAAAAATTTTCAAAAGAGAAAATAAACTCAGAAAAGCATCCAGGGGACCGCAAAATAACACAAAGAATCCTGAAATAAACAAAAATGTTCAAATTCAAGAGTGCAAAAAATTGATCGAAATTGTACTAACACATATTCACAGAGGTAACTGCTCTAAACTCTGGAGCACAATAAAAAGATTTCATTCAAGTAGGGCTATACCACCTGGAAACAAAGCCATAATATTTAACAGAAAGGAAACTATTCCTCACCATGATTAAAAGAAATGCACAAAAAAGTTTAACCAACAATACACTCCACGCCCCGAGAGAAACGATAAACAAAGAAAAAATCCCTGACAGAAAGACCCTCCACCTAAGTTTTTTAAACAAATCGTTAAAATTAAGAAAAATTTTCTTATCTTCCGAGAATTCAAGTGCCAATGTGTTCACAACTTTGAACAAGGAGGCCAAACATGACCCATAACTCACTATAAACAATGCAAGAACAACAGTAATGTCCCAAGTCCAAAAAAATATTGTGACAATTTTAAATGTATTGTCGACTTTAGAGAACTTGAGTCAAAGAGAAACTACAAAATCCCAACAGCACACTATAAATATTTGCTTATGATGACTGGGTTGCAACACATTTTCAACGACCTTCTAAGCTATCGTTTAAGGAGTAAAATCACAAATACTACATTCAAAACAGGTCGAAATCAGCAACAGAAACAATACTGGAGCCACATTCAAATAGCAATTTGGTAATCCTGGCGCTAATGTCTGTGTAGAAATACATGACATCAACGATGCCTGTTTAAGCGCAAAGAAAAATGGCTGTCTGGAAGTTGTCAAAGTTAACGTTCCAATCAAAAAGCAAATCCCACAACTAGATTTCTTCCCATGATACCGGCACTTAATGATGCCTATAGGGACTGCGCGGAACAACACACAAACAATCAACAGCAAATGATGATGCCTATAGGGACTGCGCGGAGCAACACACAAACAATTAACAGCAATTGATTTGTAATGAATGCAAAAATGCGCTCAAAAGTGTTCGCGGACACAGGTTTCACACTCTGCAAAACACAACGATCAATCAAGAATACCTCCACCAGAAAAGCAGAGGAAGAACAACTGTGGCCTCGCATTGCGCACATCCAATTGGCATATCTGACAACTGGTTAATGCCTCCTGCTCGACTCTTACTCGAGATATAGTTTTAGTAATGTTGACAATGGTTGTCCCAAATTTTAAGTGATTTCCCAAGTTTGAAGTTTGACCGCATGACGTAGAGAACAGCTTAAATTTCAGTAAGAAGCGCTACGGATCTAAAAGCCATCGACTTGTGGGAAACACCAGTATAGGTAGGTAACTGGTCTCTTTTCTTATTATAAAAATTCAACTCAGGAAGCAGTTAAAAACGGCAACTAGCGCTTATATCCCAACACAATTACCCGCATTTTGCCGCTCTGCGTGGCAGCTATAACAACGAACGCTAGTTCAAAAACAGTGAACGTCAATTGATGGTTGTCACAATGTTCTTCACTTAGACCACACTTATTGTGCACCTTGAGTCGGAAGATTGAGATGAAGGATATATTGTTGCCAATTTCAAAGCTTACAACCCACTATTGCACGTAAGACGAAGAAACAAGATTTACCGACAACAACAGAGGAAACAGTATTGCATGTGAAATAGACTTCACTAAACATGTCCTCAAACGAAAAGCCAGATGAAGAGTAACAGATTCTTAAAAAAGCTCCCCGCATATCATCCTTTTCAGCTCAAGCAGAACAATGTACATCGGCTGGCGAACGGATTAAGCATTTAGCTCAGACCACTTATTCTGTCTGCAAATATTCTGTATGCAAATATTCTGTCCACTACCTGTGACTTAAATTAGGAAACCTAGCAAAATAAATAAGGAAAAACAACAATGACTGGCACAAAGACAACGACGTGACTGGCAGGCATATTCCAATAGGAATAACTAAAACAATGGTTGCTAATTTTAAAGCAAAGAAAAAAAGAATTTTCAAAAGAGAAAAAAAACCCAGAAAAACATCCAGGGACCCCAAAGTAACAAAAAAAAATCTGAAATACACAAAAATGTTCAAATTCAAGAGCGCAAAAAATTGATTGAAATTGTACTAACAAATACTCACAGAGGTAACTGCTCTAAACTCTGGAGCACAATAAAAAGACTTCATTCAAGTAGGGCTATACCAACTGCAAACAAAGCCATAAATTTTAACAGAAAGGAGACTGTTCCTCACCATGATTAAAAGAAATGCACAAACAAGTTTAACCAACAACACACTCCACGCGCCATGAAAAACGGTAATAAAATAAAATTCCCTGACAGAAAGACTCTCTACCTAAATTTTTTTAACGATTAGTTGAAATTAAGAAAAATTATCTTATCAACCGAGAAATCAAGTGCCACTTTGTTCACAACATTGAGCAAGGAGGCCAAACATGACTCATACCTCACTATAAACAATTTAAAAACACCAGTAGTGTCCAAAGTCAAAAAAATATTTGTCAATTTTAAAAGTATTGTCAGTTTTGGAGAACTTGAGTTGAAGAGAAACTAAAAAAACCCAACGGCACACTAAAAATAACTGCTTGTGATGACTGGGTCGGAAAAAAATATTTTCAACTACCTTCTAAGCTATCGGTTAAGGCGTAATTTAAAGCGTAAAGCCCTCTCTTTAGCTTCTACAATCACAAATACTACATTCAAAACAAGTCGGAATCAGCAATACAAACAATACTGGAGCCACATTCAAAACAACAATTTTTTAATCTTTGCGCTAATGGCTGTTTAGAAATAATTCACTTCAACAATGCCTGTTTAAGCTCAAACAGAAGTGGCGGTTTGGAAGTTGTCAGAGCTAACGTTCGAAAAACAAAATAAACCCCACAACTAGATTTCTTCTCGTGATACAGGCATTTAATGATGCCAATAGGGACTGCGCGGATTAACACACAAACAATTAACAGCAATTGAATTGTAATAAATGCAAATTGCTTTCAAAAATGTTCGCGGACACAGGTTTCACACTCTGAAAAACACAACGAGCAATCAATAACACCTCCACCAAAAAAGCAGAGGAAGAACAACTGTGGCCAGGCATTGCGCATATCCAATTGGCATATCTGACAACCGGTTACTGCCTCCTGCTCGGCTCTTACTTGAGTTCTAGTTTTAGAAAATTAATGGCTGTCCCAAGTTTGAAGTGATGTCCCAAGTTAATGGCTGTCCCAAGTTTGAATTGACAATGGCTAACCCAAGTTTGAAGTGATGTCCCAAAATTGAAGTTTGACCGCATGACGTAGAGTACAGCTTAAACTGCAGTGAAGCTCACAACGGATCTAGAAGTCATTGACTTGTGGGAAAGACCAGAATAGGTAGGTAACTGATCTATTTTCTTATTATAAAAAACTGAACTCAGGAAGCAGTTAAAAACGGCAATAAGCGCTTATATCCAACCAAAATTAACCGCAATTTGTTGCTCTGGGTAACAGCTATAACAATGAAAGCTAGTTCAAAAACATTGAATGTCAATTGTTGGTTGTCACAAGTTTCACCACTTAGACCACACTTGTTCTGCATCTTGAGTCCGATAATTGAGGTGATTGATAAATTGTGGCCAATTTCAACGCTCACAGCCCTCCAAGGAACTTAAGGCGAAGACACGAGAGCTACCAAAGACAACAGAGGAAACAATATTGCATGTGAAATATACTTCACTAAACATGTACTCAAAGGAAAATCCAGAACAATAGTAACCAATTCTTGAAAAAGCTCCCCGGACATCAGTCTCCTCAGCTCAAGCATAGCAATGAACATCGACTGGCAAACGGAGTACGCATCTGGCCCAGACCATTTAGCAGTAATTCTATCCACTACCTGTGACTGCATACAATCAAACACCACTACATATTTTCATCACCATCCGCAAAATTGACAAGGGGATGTTTAAGAACGAAATGAAACTAAAACTGAAGAAACGACAAGGCCATCAATTTTCTGTCATAGTGAAAAAAATTTAGGAAAAACGACAATGCCGTGACCGGCAGGCATATTCCACTAGGGATAACAAAAACAATGAATGCTAATTTTACTAGCAAAGCAGGAAAGATTTTTCAAATGAGAAAATAAACTCAGAAAAACATCCAGGGGACCCCAAAATAACACAAAAAATCCTGAAATAAACAAAACTGTTCAAATTCAAGAGTGCAAAAAATTGATCGAAATTGCACTAACACATACTCACTGAGGTAACTGCTCTAAACTCTAGAGCACAATAAAAAGACTTCATTCAAGTAGGGCTATACCACCTGCAAACAAAGCCATATATATTAACAGAAAGGAGACTATTCCCCACCATGATTAAAAGAAATACACAAAAAAGTCTAACCAACAATATACTCCATGCCCCAAGAAAAACTATAAACAAAGAAACGTTCCCTGACAGAAAGACTCTCTACCTAAATTTTTTAAACGACTCCTTAAAAAAAGAAATATTATCTTATCATCCGAGAATTCAAGTGCCACGTTGTTCACAATTTTGAGCAAGGAGGCCAAACATAACCCACACCTCACTATAAGCAAATCACAAACACCAGTAATGTCTAAAGTCAAAAAAAATTGTTTCAAAATTAAAAGTACGGTCAATTTTAAAAAATTGAGTCGGAGAGAAACTACACAAGCCCAGCAGCACACTAAAAATATTTGCTGGTGATGACTGGGTAGGAAAAAAATTTTCAGCGATTTTCTATGCAATAAGTTAAAACGTAATTTAAAGCGTAAAGCACTCTGTTTAGCTTCTACAATCACAAATACCACATTCAAAACAAGTCGGAATTAGCAATACAAACAATACTGGAGCCACATTCAAAACAACAATTTTTTAATCTTTGCGCTAATGGCTGTTTAGAAATAATTCACTTCAACGATGCCTGTTTAAGTTCAAACAGAAGTGGCGGTTTGGAAGTTGTCAGAGCTAACGTTCGAAAAACAAAATAAACCCCACAACTAGATTTCGTCTCATAATACCAGCCATTAATGATGACTATAGGGACTGCGCGGAACAACACACAAACAATTAACAGCAATTGAATTGTAATGAATGCAAAAAAGCGCTCAAAAGTGTTCGCGGACACATTTTTCACGCTCTAAAAAAACACAGCGAGCAATCAGGCAAACATCAAACAAACAAAAAATCAGAGGAAGAACAACTCTGGCCACGCATTGCGCATATCCAATTGGCATAACTGACAACTGGTTACTGGCTCCTGCTCAACTCTTGCTTGACTTCTATTTTTGACAATGTTGAGAATGACTGTCCCAAATTTGAGGTGACACCGCATGACGTAGAGTACAACTTAAACTGCAGTAAAGAACACAACGGATCTAAAAGCCATTGACTTGTGGGAAAGACTAAGTAGAAGTAGGTAACTGGCTGGATCTATTACCCTGACCATATATGGCTAACCTGACCACACTGCGAAGAAACAACCGCATTCCTTGCCCTTTTCTACCTATGTTTACGATCTTCTTCCTGTCCCCCAAACCAGAGGGACTCAATCCACCCACGATGTAGATGCAGAGAGATTGCAGTAGCTAAAGCAAGATATCACACAAGTACTATTCTCTTTTCTCATTATAGAAATTCAAATCAGCTTAAAAACGGCAATATGCGCTTATATCGCGCCACAATCACCCGCAATTTGCCACTCTGCGTGACAGCTATAACAACAAAGAGCTAGTTCAAAAACATTGAATGTCAATTGTTGGTTTTCACAAGGTTCACCACTTAGACCACACTTGTTCTGCATCTTGAGTCGGAAGATTGAGGTGAATGATATATTGTTGCCAATTTCAAAGCTCACAGCCCACTTTAGCACGTCAGAAGAAGAAATAATATTTACCGAAGACAACAGAGGAAACAGTATCGCATGTGAAATAGACTTCACTAAACATGTCCTCAAAGAAAAAGCCAGATGAAGAGTAACGGATTCTTAAAATAGTTCCCCGGACATCGGTCTCTTCAGCTCAAGCATAGCAATGAACATCGACTGGCGATTGGACTACGCATTTAGCTCAGACCATTTAGCAAATCTTCCGTCCATTTTATGTGACTTAAATTAGGGAGCCTAGTAAAATAAATTAAGGAAAAACGACAATGACTGGCACAACGACAACGACGTGACTGGCAGGCATATTCCAATAGGAAAAACTAAATCAATGGTTGCTAATTTTACTAGCAAAGCAGGCAAAAATTTTCAAAAGAGAAAATAAACTCAGAAAAGCATCCAGGGGACCGCAAAATAACACAAAGAATCCTGAAATAAACAAAAATGTTCAAATTCAAGAGTGCGAAAAATTGGTCGAACTTGTACAAACACATACTCACAGAAGTAACTGCTCTAATCTCTAGAGCAAAATGAGAAGACTTCCTTCCAGTAGAGCTTTTCCACCTGCAAACAACGCTATAAATTTTAAGAGAAAGAAGACTATTTCTCACCATGATTTATAAAATCAAAAAAAAATTAACCAACAATACACTCCATTCACCAAGAAAAATGATAAACGAAGAAAAATCACTGAAAGAAGAAATATTGTCTTATCATCTGAGAATTCAAATGCCACTTTGTTCACAACTTTGAGCAAGGAGGCCAAGCATGACCCAAACCTCACTACAAACAATTCACAAACACAAGTAATGTCCAAAGTCAAAAACATTTTGTGTCAATTTTAAATGTATTGTCAATTTCAGAGTTGTCAACACGAGTCGAAGCAAAACTACAAAAGCCCAACAGCACACTAAAAAAATCTGCTTTTGATGTCTTTTGTGGTGCCTGTTTAAGCTCCAGCAGAAATTGTTGTCTGTATGTTGTCAGAGCTAACATTCCAATCACAAAGCAAACCCAACAACTAGATTTCTTCTCATGATACTGGCACTTAGTTTTGCCTATAGGGACTTCGCGGAACAACTCACAAACAATTAACAGCAATTGAATTGTAATGAATGCAAAAATGCGCTAAAACGTGTTTGCGGACACATGTTTTACACTCTGAACAAACACAGCGAGATATCAAGCACACCTCCATCAAAAACAGCAGAGGAGGAACAAATGTGGCCACGCATTGCGCCTATTCAATTGGCATAACTGACAAATGGTTACTGCCTCCTGCTCAAGTCTTATTTGAGTTCTATTTTTAGCAAAGTTGATAATGGCTGTCCCTATTTTGAAGTGACACCGCATGACGTAGAGTTCAACGTGAACTGCAGTAAAGAACGAAACGGATCTAAATGCCATTGACTTGTGGAAAATAACAGTAGAGGTATGTAACTGGCTGGTCCTATTAACATTTGTCTAATATGAACACACTGCGAGGAAACAAACGCCTTCCTTGCCTTTTTCCACCTTTGTTTACAATACGCTTCCTGGCCCCCAAACCCGAATGACTCAGGTCACCCACGATGTCGTACAAGCAGAATGATTGCAGCAGCTAAAGCAAGATATCACAATAGTACTATTCCCTTTTGTATTATACAAAATCAACTCAGGAAGCATTAAAAAACAACAAAAATCCAGCAAAAATTACCCGCAATTTGCCGCTTTGCGCAAGACAGTCATAACAACGAACGCAAGTTCAAAAACATTGAATGCCAAGTGTTGGTTGTCACAAAGTCCACAACTTAGACCACACTTGTTCTGCACCTTGAGTCGGATAATTGAAGTGAATGATATATTGTAGCCAATTTCAACGCTCACAGCCCTCTATAGCACTTAAGGCGAAGACAAAATAGCTACCGAAGGCAAGAGAGGAAACATTATGGCAAGTGAAATAATTTTCACTAGACATGCACTCAAAGAAAAATCCGCAACAACAGTAACCAATTCTGTAAAGAGCTCCCCGGACATCAGTTTCTTCAGCTCAAGCATAGCAATGAAAATCGACTGGCAAAAGATGCATGCATTTGGCTCAAACCATTTTGCAGTAATTCGGTCCACTACCTGTGACTCCTTACACTCAAAACACCACTACATACTTTAATCAACATCAGCAAAATTGACAGGGATAAACTGGAAATAAAAACTGAAGAAACGACAAGGCCATCAATTTTTTGCAATAGTAAAACAAATTAGGGAAAAAGACAATAACTGGCACAACGACAACAATGTGAATGGCAGGCATATTCCACTAGGAATAACTTAAACAATGGTTGCCAGTTTTACTAGAAGAGCAGGACAGATTTTGCGAAAGAGAAATGAAACTCAGAAAAACATCCAGGGGACCCCAAAATGACACAAAAAATCCTTAAATAAACAAAAATGTTCATATTCAAAAGTGCAAGAAATTGATCGAAATTGTACTAACATATACTCACAGAGGTAACTGCTCTAAACTCTTGAGCACAATAAAAAGACTTCATTCAAGTAGGGCTATACCAACTGCAAACAAAGCCATAGGTTTTAACAGAAAGGAGACTATTCCTCACCATGATTAAAAGAAATGCACAAAAAGGTTAAACCAACAATACACTCCACGCCCCATGAAAAACGATAATCAAAGAAAATTCCCTGACAAAGAGACTCCCTGTCTAAATTTTTTAAACGATTCGTTGAAATTAAGAAAATCTATCTTATCATCTCAGAATTCAAGTGCCACTTTGTTCACAACTTTGAGCAAGGAGGCCAAACATGACCCACACCTCACTATAAACTATTCAAAAACACAAGTAATGTCCAAAGTCAAAAAGAACATTGTGTCAATTTTAAAAGTATTGTCAGTTTTGGAGAACTTGAGTTGAAGAGAAACTACAAAAGCCCAACAGCACACTAAAAATAATTGCTTGTGATGACTGGGTCGGAAAAAAAATATTTTCAGCTACCTTCTAAGCTATCGGTTAAATCGTAATTTAAAACGTAAAGCTCTCTCTTGAGCTTCTACAGTCACAGATACCACATTCAAAACAAATCGGAGTCAGCAAAACAAACATTACTGGAGCCACATTCAAACAACAATTTTTTAATTTTCGCGCTAATGGCTGTGTAGAAATAAACGACATCAACGATGCCTGTTTAAGCTCAAACGGAGATAGCTGCCTGAAAGTTGTCAGAATTAACGTTCCAATCACAAAGCAAACCTCACAACTAAATTTCTTCTCATGATACCGCCACTTAATGATGACTATAGGGACTGCGCGGAACAACACACAAACAATTAACAGCAATTGAATTGTAATGAATAAGAAAACAAGCTCAAAATTGTTCGCGAACACATGTTTCACACACTGAAAAAACACAGCGAGCAATCAGGCACACTTTCACTAAAGGCAGCTGGGGAAGAACAACTGTGGCCAGGCATTGCGCCTATCCCATTGGCATAACTGACAACTGGTTACAGCCTCCTGCACAACTGTTGCTTGAGTTCTGTTTTTAGCAAAGTTGATAATGACTGTCGCAAATTATAAGTGACACCGAATGACGTAGAGTAAAGCTTAAACTGCAGTAAAAAACACAACGGATCTAAAATCCATTGACTTGTGGGAAAGACCAGAAGGTAACTGGCTGGATCTATTACCATATGTCTAACATGACCACACTGCTAAGAAACAACCGCCTTCCTTACCCTTTTCCACCTATGTTTACGATCTGTTTCCTGTCCCCCAATTCCGAGGGACTCAAGTCACCCACGATGTAGATGCAGAATGATTGCAATAGCTAATGAAATATATCACACTAATACTATTCTCTTTTCTTATTATAAAAACCCAGGAAGCAGTTAAAAACGACAATAAGCGCTTATATCCCGCCAAATTTACCCACAATCTGTCGCTCTGCGAGACAGCTATAACAAAAAACGTTAGTTCAAAAATATTGAATGTTAACTGTTGGTTGTCACAAGGTTCACCACTTGGAACACAACTGTTCTTCATCTTGAGTCCGTCCGATGATCGAGGTGAATGACGTTTTGCCGCCAATTTCAAAGCTCACAGCCCTTTACAGCACTTAAGGCGAAGACACAAGAGCTACCAAAGACAAAAGAAGAAAGAATATCGCATATGAGAGTAACTTATTCTTGTAAAAGCTCCCCGGACATCAGTTTTGCAGCTCAAGCAGAGCACTGAATATCGCCTGGCAAACGGATTACGCATCGGGATCAGACCAAGTAGTTGTAAATCTACTTGGTTGTAAGTCCACTACCTCTGATTTCTTACACGCAAAACACCACTACATACTTTAATCAACATCCGCAAAACTGACAGGTGAAGTTTAGGAGAAAATTGGAAGTAAAACTGAAGGAACGACAAGGCCACCACAGTTTTGCCATAGAAAAATAAGTTAAGGAAAAACGACAATGACTGGCACAAAAAAACGACGTGACTGGCAGGCATATTCCACTAGGAATAACTAAAACAATTGTTTCTTATTTTTGCTAGCTAAATAGTACAGATTTATCAAAGAGAGATGGACCTCAAAAAAACATCCAGGGCACCCCAAAAAACACAAAAAATGAAATAAACAAAAATGTTCAAGGTAAAGAATGCAAAAAAATGATCGAAATTGTACTAACACGTACTCACAGAGGTAACTGCTCTTTTCTCTGGAGAAAAATAAAAGGACTTCTTTCAAGTAGGGCTATAACACTTGCAAAGAAAGCCATAAGTTTTGACAGAACTTTTCCTCTCAATGATTAAAAGAAATGCACAAAAAATTTAACCAACAATACACTCAAAGCCCCAGGCGAAACGATAAACGAAGAAAATACCCTAATAAAAATTTAAAAAACTGGAAATGAGGGACAGATCGTTTAACTGTAACACAGTGAAAGAAGCTATAAAAGACAAAAAGGAAACTAAGACAGTTGGCCCTAATAAAGTAGCGCCAATTCATTTGCACAATATGAGCCCGATAGCACTCAGATACTTCACTGACATCATAAATCTTTCTGTAAACACTGCAACAATCCTAACATCTGGAAAATTGGCCAGGTTACCCAAATACATAAACCGAGAAGATTTGACTTTAAATCTGAAGGCTTCACATTTAATTTTTCCCCCATAGCAAAACAAACGGTAAACTCGTTTTAATTGACTTTAAGGAAGATCCAGTGAAAAAATATTAGCAATGTTTAAGACATCAGCACTCAACAACTTCAGCTATCATTATCTTATCCTGATAAAACATACTTGAAGCACCACTATCTAGTAGCACAAAAAAATGGGTCACTTCATGCCAAAAATTTTTAAAGAGAATTTAATTTTAAAAAATCATACTGGAGATAGTCAAACTGTGTGTCCCTCAACGTGGTGGACTGCCATTGATGCTTTCCAACATCCTCATGAGCATGCTGCCTCTACCTGCGAAAGTTATAACTGTCATCTCTTACGCTGCTGAAAAACCTTAACAGCATCCCAACACAATTTTGAAAAGTTCCGTGACAAAAAAACTCCCTACATGAATTTTTACACGACCGGTCAAAATTAAGAAAAATTTAACTTATCATCTGTTTTCACTACTTTCAGTGTCACTATTTTCACAACTTTGAGCAAGGAGGCCAAACATGACCCACACCTCACTATAAACTATTCAAAAACACAAGTAATGTCCATAGTCAAAAAGAACATTGTGTCAATTTTAAAAGTATTGTCAGTTTTGGAGAACTTGAGTTGAAGAGAAACTACAAAAGCCCAACAGCACACTAAAAATAATTGCTTGTGATGACTGGGTCGGAAAAAAATATTTTCAGCTACCTTCTAAGCTATCTGTTAAATCGTAATTTAAAACGTAAAGCTCTCTTGAGCTTCTACAGTCACAGATACCACATTCAAAACAAATCGGAGTCAGCAAAACAAACATTACTGGAGCCAAATTCAAACAACAATTTTTTAATTTTCGCGCTAATGGCTGTGTAGAAATAAATGACATCAACGATGCCTGTTTAAGCTCAAACGGAGATAGCTGCCTGAAAGTTGTCAGAATTAACGTTCCAATCACGAAGCAAACCTCACAAATAAATTTCTTCTCATGATACCGCCACTTAATGATGACTATAGGGACTGCGCGGAACAACACACAAACAATTAACAGCAATTGAATTGTAATGAATAAGAAAACAAGCTCAAAAGTGTTCGCGAACACATGTTTCACACACTGAAAAAACACAGAGAGCAATCAGGCACACTTTCACTAAAAGCAGCTGGGGAAGAACAACTGTGGCCAGGCGTTGCGCCTATCCCATTGGCATAACTGACAACTGGTTACAGCCTCCTGCACAACTGTTGCTTGAGTTCTATTTTTAGCAAAGTTGATAATGGCTGTCGCAGATTATAAGTGACACCGAATGACGTAGAGTACAGCTTAAACTGCAGTAAAAAATACAACGGATCTAAAACCATTGACTTTTGGGAAAGACCAGTAGAAGTAGTTAACTGGCTGGATCTATTACCATATGTCTAACATGACCACACTGCTAAGAAACAACCGCCTTCCTTACCCTTTTCCACCTATGTTTACGATCTGTTTCCTGTCCCCCAAACCCGAGGGACTCAAGTCACCCACGATGTAGATGCAGAATGATTGCAGTAGCTAATGAAATATATCACACTAATACTATTCTCTTTTCTTATTATAAAAACCCAGGAAGCAGTTAAAAACGACAATAAGCGCTTATATCCCGCCAAATTTACCCGCAATCTGTCGCTCTGCGAGACAGCTATAACAAAAAACGTTAGTTCAAAAATATTGAATGTCAACTGTTGGTTGTCACAAGGTTCACCACTTGGAACACAACTGTTCTTCATCTTGAGTCCGATGATCGAGGTGAATGACGTTTTGCCGCCAATTTCAAAGCTCACAGCCCTTTATAGCACTTATCACTTAAGGCGAAGACACAATAGCTACCAAAGACAAAAGAAGAAAGAATATTGCATATGAGAGTAAATTATTCTTGTAAAAGCTCGCCGGACATCAGTTTTGCAGCTCAAGCAGAGCAATGAATATCGCCTGGCAAACGGATTACGCATCGCGATCAGACCAAGTAGTTGTAAATCTACTTGGTTGTAAGTCCACTACCTCTGATTTTTTACACGCAAAACACCACTACATACTTTAATCAACATCCGCAAAACTGACAGGTGAAGTTTAGGAGAAAATTGGAAGTAAAACTGAAGGAACGACAAGGCCACCACAGTTTTGCCATAGAAAAATAAGTTAAGGAAAAACGACAATGACTGGCACAAAAAAAACGACGTGACTGGCAGGCATATTCCACTAGGAATAACTAAAACAATTGTTTCTTATTTTTGCTAGCTAAATAGTACAGATTTATCAAAGAGAGATGAACCTCAAAAAAACATCCAGGGCACCCCAAAAAACACAAAAAATGAAATAAACAAAAATGTTCAAGGTAAAGAATGCAAAAAAATGATCGAAATTGTACTAACACGTACTCACAGAGGTAACTGCTCTTTTCTCTGGAGAAAAATAAAAGGACTTCTTTCAAGTGGGGCTATAACACTTGCAAACAAAGCCATAAGTTTTGACAGAACTTTTCCTCTCAATGATTAAAAGAAATGCACAAAAAATTTAACCAACAATACGCTCAAAGCCCCAGGCGAAACGATAAACGATGAAAATACCCTAATAAAAATTAAAAAAACTGGAAATGAGGGACAGATCGTTTAACTGTAACACAGTGAAAGAAGCTATTAAAGACAAAAAGGAAACTAAGACAGTTGGCCCTAATAAAGTAGCGCCAATTCATTTGCACAATATGAGCCCGATAGCACTCAGATACTTCACTGACATCATAAATCTTTCTGTAAACACTGCAACAATCCTAACATCTGGAAAATTGGCCAGGTTACCCAAATACATAAACCGAGAAGATTTGACTTTAAATCTGAAGGCTTCACATTTAATTTTTCCCCCATAGCAAAACAAACGGTAAACTCGTTTTAATTGACTTTAAGAAAGATCCAGTGAAAAAATATTAGCAATGTTTAAGACATCAGCACTCAACAACTTCAGCTATCATTATCTTATCCTGATAAAACATACTTGAAGCACCACTATCTAGTAGCACAAAAAAATGGGTCACTTCATGCCAAAAATTTTTAAGGAGAATTTAATTTTAAAAAATCATACTGGAGATAGTCAAACTGTGTGTCCCTCAACGTGGTGGACTGCCATTGATGCTTTCCAACATCCTCATGAGCATGCTGCCTCTACCTGCGAAAGTTATAACTGTCATCTCTTACGCTGCTGAAAAACCTTAACAGCATCCCAACACAATTTTGAAAAGTTCCGTGACAAAAAAACTCCCTACATGAATTTTTACACGACCGGTCAAAATTAAGAAAAATTTAACTTATCATCTGTTTTCACTATTTTCAGTGTCACTATTTTCACAACTTTGAGCAAGGAGGCCAAACATGACCCACACCTCACTATAAACTATTCAAAAACACAAGTAATTTCCAAAGTCAAAAAGAACATTTTTGACTTTGGACATAACATGTCAATTTTAAAAGTATTGTCAGTTTTGGAGAACTTGAGTTGAAGAGAAACTACAAAAGCCCAACAGCACACTAAAAATAATTGCTTGTGATGACTGGGTCGGAAAAAAATATTTTCAGCTACCTTCTAAGCTATCGGTTAAATCGTAATTTAAAACGTAAAGCTCTCTTGAGCTTCTACAGTCACAGATACCACATTCAAAACAAATCGGAGTCAGCAAAACAAACATTACTGGAGCCAAATTCAAACAACAATTTTTTAATTTTCGCGCTAATGGCTGTGTAGAAATAAATGACATCAACGATGCCTGTTTAAGCTCAAACGGAGATAGCTGCCTGAAAGTTGTCAGAATTAACGTTCCAATCACAAAGCAAACCTCACAACTAAATTTCTTCTCATGATACCGCCACTTAATGATGACTGCGCGGAACAACACACAAACAATTAACAGCAATTGAATTGTAATGAATAAGAAAACAAGCTCAAAAGTGTTTGCGAACACATGTTTCACACACTGAAAAAACACAGCGAGCAATCAGGCACACTTTCACTAAAAGCAGCTGGGGAAGAACAACTGTGGCCAGGCATTGCGCCTATCCCATTGGCATAACTGACAACTGGTTACAGCCTCCTGCA
The DNA here is from genome assembly GCF_964194025.1 of Convolutriloba macropyga. Lineage (NCBI taxonomy): Eukaryota > Metazoa > Xenacoelomorpha > Acoela > Convolutidae > Convolutriloba > Convolutriloba macropyga. The sequence continues at coordinate 69,522,167 of NC_134471.1, forward strand.
CAACTGTTGCTTGAGTTCTATTTTTAGCAAAGTTGATAATGACTGTCGCAGATTATAAGTGACACCGAATGACGTAGAGTACAGCTTAAACTGCAGTAAAAAATACAACGGATCTAAAACCATTGACTTTTGGGAAAGACCAGTAGAAGTAGGTAACTGGCTGGATCTATTACCATATGTCTAACATGACCACACTGCTAAGAAACAACCGCCTTCCTTACCCTTTTCCACCTATGTTTACGATCTGTTTCCTGTCCCCCAAACCCGAGGGACTCAAGTCACCCACGATGTAGATGCAGAATGATTGCAGTAGCTAATGAAATATATCACACTAATCTACCTGCGAAAGTTATAACTGTCATTTCTTACGCTGCTGAAAAACCTTAACAGCATCCCAACACAATTTTGAAAAGTTCCGTGACAAAAAAACTCCCTGCATGAATTTTTACACGACCGGTCAAAATTAAGAAAAATTTAACTTATCATCTGTTTTCACTATTTTCAGTGTCACTATTTTCACAGCCTTGAGCAAGGATTCCAAGTATGACCCAGACCTAACTATCAACAATTTACAAATACGAGTGAAGTCCAAAGTGAAAAATCTTGGTGTCATTTTTGATCTTATGCTCATTTTCAGAACACGTGACAAGCGCCAAAAAGAAACAATATAAATCCAACAGTTCGCTAAAAATGATTGCTGGTAGTGACTGGTTCTGCGCAAAAAAGATACTCTCGGTGACTTACTAAGCTAGGGGCAAAAGCCTAAGGAACTCCGATGTTTTCATTTCAGCTTCCACAATCAGCAATACAAACCAAAATTTGCAAAACAAAAATACCAGAACCATATTCCAGTAACAAGTTAAAGCTTTTTGAGCAAATGATGGCTATGTAAAAATGTTCGACATCAATTACTTTCAAAATGAGGTTAAAGTGCTGCCTGTTTGAGCTCATTCAGTAATGGCGTCTGGGAGTTGTCAGAGCTACCATTCCAATAACAATGCGAATCCCACAACACGATTTCCTTTCATGATATCGGCACTTGATGATGCCTATAGGGACTGCGCGGAAAAATACACAAAAAATTAACAGCAATTGAAGAGTAATGAATGCAAAAATGCGCTCAAAACTGATTGCGAACACACGTTTCACACTGTGACTCAACGCAGCGGACAATCAGGCACACTTCCACCAGAAAAGCAGAGGAAAAACAACTGTGGCCACACATTTCTCCTATCGAGTTGGCATATCTGACAACTGAGTACTGCCTCCTGTTCAACTCCTACTTGAATTCTGTTTTTAACAATGTTGAAAATCGCTGTCTCAGTTTTCAAGTGACACCTCATGACATAAATCAGAGCCTGAAATACAATGGATTTGAATGCCATTAACTAGCGGGAAAGACCAGTAATGGTAGGTAATTGGCTGGACCTATTACCATCTGCCTAACAAGACCAAATTGCGAAGAAGCGAACGCTTTTCCTGTCCGTTACCGCCTAAGTTTACGATTTTTCTCATAACTCCTAACCCGGTGGACGCATGTCACCCACAAAGTTGTGGTTCCAGAAAGATCGCAAAAGCGGAAGAAAGGTTTCACGCTAGTACTAAACTCTTTTTTTATATATCATCAGCAATACAAACCAAAATTTGCAAAACAGCAATACCAGAACCATATTCCAGTAACAAATTAAAGCTTTTTGAGCAAATAATGGCTATGTAAAAATGTTCGACATCAATTACTTTCAAAATGAGGTTAAAGTGCTGCCTGTTTAAGCTCATCCAGTAATGGCGTCTGGAACTTGTCAGAGCTACCGTTCCAATCACAAAGCAAATCCCACAACAGGATTTTCTCTCATGATATCGGCACTTAATGATGCCAATAGGGACTGAGCGGAACAACACATAAAAAATTAACAGCAATTGAAGAGTAATGAATGCAAAATTGCGCTCAAAAGTTATCGCGAACACACGTTTCACACTCTGAACCAACGCCGCGAATCGTTGCCCCTAACCCGGGGGACGCATATCACCCACAAAGTCGTGGTTTCAGAAAGATCGCAAAAGCGGAAGAAAGGTTTCACACTAGTACTAAACTCTTTTTTATTATTGTAAAAATTCAACTAAGGAACAGTTGAAGGCATTATGATATCCCGCCAAAGATACCCTCCATTTGCCGGACTGAGACAGGTAAAACAATGAGCTTTAATTCCAAAGCACTGAATATTAAAAGTGGATTGTCACCAGATTCACCGGTTGGACCACGCTTGTTCTGCATCATCGTAAATGAATTGCAGTACTCTCCTGTCTTTGCTAAACCACTTCCATTTGTAGATTATTTAAAAACACTAGCTCAAAATCAATAGAAGTTTCTACACATACAGATTGATTTAGCTGTCATTGAAAATTCTATCAAAAGGGAGAAAGAAGAAATAAAGATGGACAAATGTGCTAAACTAATTTTCTGAGGAAAAAATCACAACCTCACTTTCATGGGAACAACACTTGAAAAAGTGAGACAAATAAGAACTTTTGTGTTCACAAAACTAGGGACCTATCTTGGCAAACCTATATTAGCGAGACTAAGCAAAGCAAACAATGTGTTTTTCACGCTCAAACGAAATAGTGTGTACCAATTAGGAACAGTCACAAAACTAAGCCCTCTACAATTCTCCAGTATTACTTGTTCTCTTTTCCGGTTCTTCAAGCGTGGCAACAACAGTATCAGACAAACAATTGCTAAACCATTTCATAGAACATAGAAGACTGTTAGATAACCAAAAACAACGCGCCATTTTTTGTTAGTCTAATAAAATTCTTAAACAACCTACAGCCTTCAATGTTATTGCAGCTAAATAATTTGTTTTACGTTATAAATCAAATGAACCACCAAGAAGAGCTGTCACCTGAACGTACACTCGAGGGACAGTCGATAACAACCATTATCTTTCAATTTTTGAAAAAAATGAAGAAAAAAAGCACGAACGGGATTTTACTACCGAACGACCTGATTATCAACTCGAATATCGATAATTAAAAGCGTTTGTTCAATGAATCTAAAAAACTGATTGTTAAGTTTCATGTGCAAATTTGTCAATAGAAGATTTGATTATTAAAATCTGCAAGTTTTCAAACGCTCCCAGGATCCAAAACTTCCCAGGATCCTGTTCACAGACTGCAGGAGACGGGTGTTTGCGGTTGGATTAGGCAAACCCAGTTTCTCTAATACCTAGAAAGCATTTGACTGGGAAACATATGTTTGCCCTGCTTCTTCTCCTCATTCTCGGTGGCATTGAAGCAACCCCGGTGGCATTGAAACAAACGTCTTGTGCTATTTTTCATCGTAGCAATTGGAATCAAAACTGTTGATATTGGGAACACCTGAATTACACCTACCTATATTCAATATAGCTCAACAGAATACCGACGCAAAAACACGATCACTCCGCAATAGAACAACAGTTTCGACTTTAAGCGCTGCTCTTGGTGCAACACAATAGAAGAAAATACAAGGCTATGTTTCCCCACTCACGACAACGCGCACCTCAATATTTTTCACCTGAATTGTAATGGTTTCAAACAACAGAAACTAGACAACATCATAGACTGGATGCAAAAAAATAACATCCGAATAGCTGTCATCCAGGATACTAAACTCAATGAAAAATCCGACCTAAAAAATCCAACTGGCTACAGAATAATCCTCGAAAATAGGCTCAAGGAAGGAGGCAAAAGTGGAGGGGTAGTTTTTATAATTAAGAACACAATTCTGTTTCCGGAACTGTGATGAAGGATACACTGTGATGTAGCTGTGATGCAGGATACAAGACATCAATCAGTAAACTACTTCAGTTAGATGAATGCATTATTGTCTTGATTTCAATGCTCAATGGTATTCAAAACGACCAGAAGACACAAACGGAAACAACATGGCAAGTGAAACAGTACTCTCTAATCATGTAGTACTGAACAAAACAGCCAGCACAAGGGCAACTAATTCTTGTAAAAGCTCCCCGGGCATCAATCTCGCCAGCTCAAGCATAGCAATGAACATCGAATGGCTTATGAAGCACGCATTAGGCTCATACCATGCAACAAAAGCTCTAATTATCAGCTGTGACCTCATCAAACACTCAACACCACGAAGCAGATTCATCAGTTTCCGCAAATATGACTGGGCAAGTTTTAAAGACGACATAAAGCTAAAACTTAAGAAAGATTAAAGGCCATCAAATGTCTACCAAGCGAAAAAGTCCCTAAGAAAAGCCATAAGTGCAGCGGCTGGCAGGCATATCCAACAAAAAAGAAAAAAACAGTGGTGCAAATTTTTCCAGCGAAGCAGTCAAGCTTTCTGAAAACAGAAAAAAGATCAAAGGAAACATGCAGGGGAATCCAAAATAACGCAACTAAACCATGAAATAAACAAACTTAATCAAACTCAGAAGCGCAAAAAGAAGATCGAGTTTGTACAAACACTTACTCACACAGGTAACTGCTCTAACTTCTGGAGCACAGTAAAAATATATAATTTTTGTCAAGTAACTTTAAATCCCCTGCCAGCAGAGTCATATGTTTTGACACTAAGAAAGTTGTTCATGATCCAAGGAAACGCGTCAACAAGTTGAAACAAAATCACTCTGCTAACCCAAAAAAATGAAAAATAGAATAGAAATACACTAAGAACAGTAAAGAAACTAGAAATAGAGGGCAGAAAGTTTAAGTGTAACACAGTGGAAGAAACTATAGGAGACACAAAGTAAAATAGGGAGCTTTGACCCGATAGAATAGCGCCAATCCACTTACGTCACTTAGGCCTCATAGCGCTAAGGTCCCTCACTGACACCATGAATTTTTCTGTTAACAGTTCAGAAAACCCGAACATCTTGAAAGTAGGCTAGTTTATACCCCAAGGTGTGATTGGGAATTCCAATGGACAAATCTAAATGCTTCAGACCAATTGCACTACTCTCCCCCATTGCAAAACCAACAGAAAAATTTTTATTAAATGACCTTATAGAATTTGCTTTTAAAAAAATCAGCATGGCTTTTGACCTCAAAATTTCACAACAACAGCTCTCAATGATCTCACCAATAAAATACAAAAAAGAATTAACCATAAGCAACTCTTCAACCGTACTCTACTAGTAGCCTTAGACCTCACCGACGTTTTTTACACGGTTGATCACAACCTACTACTAAGAGACATACTTGAGGCTCCACTACCGAATAGCAAACAAAATTAGGGTCGCTTCGTACTTATAGGGCAGGATTCCTTACTTAGAATTTTATAACAAAAAATCAAATTGTAGAAAAAACGAACAGGATGTCCCCCAAGGTGTTATATGATCACCAATGCTGTTCAATTTTTACATGAGCAAGCTGCCTCTACCCGCAAAGGATACAAATATCACGTCTTACGCTGATGATATCACTTTAACTACATCTCTTGTGCTATTTTTCATCGTAGCAATTGGAATCAAAACTGTTGATATTGGGAACACCTGAATTACACCTACCTATATTCAGTATAGCTCAACAGAATACCGACGCAAAAACACGATCACTCCGCAATAGAACAACAGTTTCGACTTTAAGCGCTGCTCTTGATGCAACACAATAGAAGAAAATACAAGGCTATGTTTCCCCACTCACGACAACGCGCACCTCAATATTTTTCACCTGAATTGTAATGGTTTCAAACAACAGAAACTAGACAACATCATAGACTGGATGCAAAAAAAACATCCGAATAGCTGTCATCCAGGATACTAACCTCAATGAAAAATCCGACCTAAAAAATCCAACTGGCTACAGCATAATCCTCGAAAATAGGCTCAAGGAAGGAGGCAAAAGTGGAGGGGTAGTTTTTATAATTAAGAACACAATTCTGTTTCCGGAACTGTGATGAAGGATACACTGTGATGTAGCTGTGATGCAGGATACAAGACATCAATCAGTAAACTACTTCAGTTAGATGAATGCATTATTGTCTGGATTTCAATGCTCAATGGTATTCAAAACGACCAGAAGACACAAACGGAAACAACATGGCAAGTGAAACAGTATTCTCTAATCATGTAGTACTGAACAAAACAGCCAGCACAAGGGCAACTAATTCTTGTAAAAGCTCCCCGGGCTTCAATCTCGCCAGCTCAAGCATAGCAATGAACATCGAATGGCTTATGAAGCACGCATTAGGCTCATACCATGCAACAAAAGCTCTAATTATCAGCTGTGACCTCATCAAACACTCAACACCACGAAGCAGATTCATCAGTTTCCGCAAATATGACTGGGCAAGTTTTAAAGACGACATAGCCAGCAGAGTCATATGTTTTGACACTAAGAAAGTTGTTCATGGTCCAAGGAAACGCGTCAACAAGTTGAAACAAAATCACTCTGCTAACCCAAAAAAATGAAAAATAGAATAGAAATACACTAAGAACAGTAAAGAAACTAGAAATAGAGGGCAGAAAGTTTAAGTGTAACACAGTGGAAGAAACTATAGGAGACACAAAGTAAAATAGGGAGCTTTGACCCGATAGAATAGCGCCAATCCACTTACGTCACTTAGGCCTCATAGCGCTGAGGTCCCTCACTGACACCATGAACTTTTCTGTTAACAGTTCAGAAAACCCGAACATCTTGAAAGTAGGCTAGTTTATACCCCAAGGTGTGATTGGGAATTCCAATGGACAAATCTAAATGCTTCAGACCAATTGCACTACTCTCCCCCATTGCAAAACCAACAGAAAAATTTTTATTAAATGACCTTATAGAATTTGCTTTTAAAAAAATCAGCATGGCTTTTGACCTCAAAATTTCACAACAACAGCTCTCAATGATCTCACCAATAAAATACAAAAAAGAATTAACCATAAGCAACTCTTCAACCGTACTCTACTAGTAGCCTTAGATCTCACCGACGTTTTTTACACGGTTGATCACAACCTACTGCTAAGAGACATACTTGAGGCTCCACTACCGAATAGCAAACAAAATTAGGGTCGCTTCTCACTTATAGGGCAGGATTCCTTACTTAGAATTTTATAACAAAAAATCAAATTGTAGAAAAAACGAACAGGATGTCCCCCAAGGTGTTATATGATCACCAATGCTGTTCAATTTTTACATGAGCAAGCTGCCTCTACCCGCAAAGGATATAAATATCACGTCTTACGCTGATGATATCACTTTAACTACATCTCAACCACAGGTTGAACAATTACGTGACATGATAATTCTATACCTAAATAGCTTACATGCCTGGCTAGGATCAAGAAAGCTTAAATTATCAGCTAAAAATTCAAGCGCAACTGTGTTCACAACATGGAACAAGGACGCCAAGTTTGACCCAAACCTCGGCTTCCACAATCAGCAATACAAACTGGTAACACCTGCAAACGCAACAAACGTACCCTTTACAATGCTCTTTGTAAATTACTGGTTGTGTAAAAATGTCCGACAATAATGACCTACACAATGAGGGTGAATTGATGCCTGTTAAAGTTCACACATCAATGTCAGCAGAGCAGTTTTTATCGTGCTTATCATAAAACAACCTCTTCAACCTGTTTTTGTCCCATGAGACCGACACTAAATGATACTTTTAGGGACCGCGTGAAACAAAACACAAACAAAAAAGAGCAAATAAATCGCAAGGAATACAAAGATTCGCTCCACACATTCCTTCTACACACGGTCCATATTCAATTGGACAAGGGCAGCAAGCAACTAGGTATACCTCAACCAAAGATAGCAGAAGAAGAGCAAACGCTGCATCGAATTGCAAGTATCCGATTAACACAACTGAGAATTAGATCCCGCTGAACTCTTATTTGAGAAGGAACTGTGACAATGTTCACAACCGTTGTCCCAAATTTGAAATAACTCCACGTGACGTAAACCACATTTTCATTCGCAGTAAGAACACCACGGACCTGAAAAAGGTTGACCTGTGGTAAAGACCAATAAAGGTAGCCATCAGTCCTACTCGACCACATTGCACTGAATAATCTTCCTTCCTTGCGCCTTTTCCCCTGATGTTGACGATGCCGCTCCTCGTACCCCTGAACCGGGGACCACATGTCATTCAACATGGCGTAGATGCAGACAGGTCGCCGCACGACAAACGGGTTGTGGATAGGCAGTCCCACACTACAACCTATAAATCTTTTATTATTATGATACAAATGCACATAGGGTACCAGTTAAAAACGGCAATAAGAGGCTGTATCCCACCAAAATTACCTGCGAATTTCAGCGCTTTTCGACAGCTACATTAACAACAACATTAATAAAAGCTGTGCACGTGGTTATTATTCTGTGACTGTTATTTGAGCATAGACACCAGCATAAGTTTTTAAATACAGACAACGGGAAGGTACATGTCCCTGCAGGCAACGGCCACACCCTAAAAAACACTTTTCTATTTTTATTTACAAAAGTAAATAAGAATTTACTTTGTAGTTATTTTGTATTTTTACTTTTATTTCTATTTGACATTTATGGCATTTATCAAACTGGCTTAGTGTTTACAAGAAACTGCTTATGTTGATTGCAGTCAAAATAGAAAGTGTGTCATTAGCAAACTTTCACAGTTTTTTTCAGCAGGTTCTGAAATTTTTGCCTTCCTGACTATTTTTAAGGCGAACAGTTGATGTTTCTTTTTCTCGGACCCCTAATTGGTACCGGGATCCTTGAAATGTTTTAATGCGTAATCTTTGATGAGTTGGTTACAATATTTTATTTTCCAGCAATTATCAGTCAACTAGCGGTTTAAGGTGTCAGAACCTATTTTCCCCCTTTTTGTTTTGCTGAATTTTTTTCAGAGAATTTCTATAGATTATCAACATTTGGCTCTTGGCATTTGGTTTTCTTAACAAATTTCCCACGTCTTAGATGTTTTTGGACTACATATTTTTGTTTGAGCCGATAAAAAATCCATTACTTTTATCTACAATGCTCTACTGAGGTCCCTGACGGATTTGCTTCATCGACTTTAATTGTTTTTGCCTGTATTTTGAAGTTTCTGCAAGTTGTACCTTTTCATTGATTTATTTTGTGCGATTAAATTTGTAAGAGTAGTAGTAGTAGCAGCATGAAGTAGTAGTATGAACTAATCCGTTGTATATATTGGTGTGTCTGTTATTTGGTTTTTTTTATCGAACTCGGGTGGTTTTTGTTGTCAAAGCAAACGAGAACAAGAGGTAAGTTCTTAATTATACCCCTAAGTTTTGTTTTCAACATCTTTAAAATGGATAGTTTTTCTGATTACTTGCTCTCAATAGAAGTTTGTAGCAATTATATTGGTTTCATTTTTCGTAGCAATGTTTGGGGCTAACATTCCACAACTCGAATTGAAGGACTCAAGTACGCATCCTACAGCGTGAAAAATTCCGACCTTGACTGGCGCTATGTTGATCGTTCATCCGTCCGCTACTTGAGCTTGTTGCTTTCCTCCCACCATCTCTCGGACACGAGGATATGTGCGTTTATATGTGTTTGTGTGTTTGTATGTGTGTTTGTGTGTGCAAGTGTGTGTGTGTGTGTGTATTTGATTTTGTGGGTGAGAGGGAACGATTTTTACCTCAATTAGCAAGCCAATATGTTCATATAAGCTTTTATACTAAAAAGCAATTCGAACACGATCATCGAATAAAAGAGTTACAAATCAAGTGAACATCAACAAATTTTTATGACAAAAATCTTTCACAGTCATTATGCCACTATTTTTGAAGCCCGGTTAGTGCAATGCCGAAAGAGAAAGTTGTCCATCATCGTGCTCGGCGTGAAGAAAAAGTGAAGTATTAGTTCAAATACAATAAACTTGTTTTTGAAATTCAAAAATCATTCTGGTACATGTTAACTCGAAATTTTGTCAACCGCAACAAGTAAAAAAACAACAACAGATATGAAAGAAGGTAATTTTTTTCAGGAATAGAAAGCATTATACCCAGGATAATCAAAAATCCTATTTAAAAATAGAATTGACTTTAGTGTAAAAGGTGTAAATAAAAAAGTTCTAAATAAAATTTTAAGTGTAAATAATTTCAAAAATTCGATTTTATTTTAAATCACATCGTAGAATTAGAGTCAAAGACAAGTTTATACGCTTTGTATATGTTTTCTTTTAATTTTTAAATCTGACGATGATTGCAATGTTCGAAAATGTTCGTTTTTTAATCAATTTAAATTTCAATTGACAATTACTTCTTCTCTGCATCTTTAATAATTGACAGTTTGATTTTTTACGGGCCGAGAAAAAACGAGAGAACGCAAAAAATTAGTAATTTCCTGAAATGTTACAGAAAAGATCGTTCATATTTTAGCGGCCAGCTCACTCCATCACGCGGTCAAGAGGGATCAATACAGTGAAAAAAAGAACAATGACAAAAATAGCAATAATACTTGGACTTTTTTCGACCCCAGTACAAAAAATTGGTTGAAAAACGCACGGAATCTTCTAATCAAGGGCCGATTGAGCACAGGGACCAACATTGTTGTGTGGCATGACCTAATTAACAATAGCATCTCAAGCCACAAATCGAATAACTACAGACCATGTAGCGTACAAGAGCTAACAAACTACTTGACCCCGAATAACAACAAGTTTAAAGCGCTGGTATACTGTCAGTGCACTGAAACACCTGATATTTGCAAAGAGCTGCTGAGCACTAGGATACTGGTTCTGAAGGTGACAAAGCACTTGATATCAAAACGGAAGGAGAAAACGCAGCTGGGATACTTCAGTGAGCTCCACCAGGAACCGGAACTTGACATCAAATCACTGAAGATTGTCCTGCGCTACCAAACCTGAATCCTCTGCTCAAAAACGACAGAAGAGAATAAAAATAAGACTGGTAGAAAGAGCACAGAACGACAGTTTTTCTCCTGAACCTGTTGTACCTTTTCACGGATTTATATTGTGCGATTAAATTTGTAAGAGTAGTATTAGTAGCAGCAGCTTGAAGTAATAGGAGGAACAAATCCGTTGTATACATTGGTGTGTCTGTTAATTTGATTTTTTTTTATCGAACTCGGGTGGTTTTTGTTGTCAAAGCAACCGATAACAAGAGGTAGGTTCTTAATTATACTCCTAAGTTTTGTTTTCAACATCTTTAAAATGGATAGTTCTTCTGATTACTTCCTCTCAATGAAAGTTTGTAGCAATTATATTAGTTTCATTTTTCGTAGCAAGTTTTGGGGTTAATATTCCACAATTGTATTAGGTGATAGGTGCATTCTCAAGAAAGGTTTGAAAAAAAAACTTTTACCATCACTTGTGCACAGCATTAAAAAGGAGATAAAAGATCATTCCGAATTGATTAGTAAGAGACTAAATGACAAGTTAGCGAAGCTGTCTGAGAGACAGGACAGGCCTTTGCGGAATGGATCTCATAATAATTTTGTTACACTGGACGGTGTTGAACTGCCAAATTTGTCCTAGTCGTCCTATCATTAGGTGCAAAACTTCCAGTCAGGGATCATTTTAATGAAGTGCACTTCCTTGCGGATGTAGACAGATTAGTTCGTGAGCTAAGGGAGAATAACGTCGATGGTGAAAATTTATAAGAAACAGAATTGTCTGGCAAATGGTACGCCAAGAATGTACGTGAGACACCAATGAGTAGAGGGGTTAAAAAAGCAAATAATTTTTTGAAAGATCAAAAACTACTGGCTGTACAATTTGATAGAAGCTGCGGTTTTTGTGTTATGAAACAGGCAACATACTCAGATAAACTAAAAGAAATCCTCAGTTCCAGTCAGTTTGATCCTCGTAATGGAGAAAGTAAAGATATAACAGTGAATTCGGAGAAACTCATGAATATCTGTTTGCATCATTTAATGAAACAGGGACAGATCAATGGAAAGATTTATCACAGGCTAAGGACAAATGGATTGCAACGGGCCAGACTTTATGAACTTGCTAAAGTACATAAAAGCGGTACGCCGCTTCAGCCTGTTTTCTCAATACACGGTAGCAGTTATGAGAACCTCGATAAATTTCTTTCTCCCTTTTTCGGGAAGTTACCGGGTGTAAACATTGAGACCGACTCAAAAGATGCAAGAGCCGCTCTAGAGGCTACCAAATTGGACGAAGATGAGCTAGTTGTATCTCGCGATTCTGCAAGCTTATACGCAGATGTACCGGTTGAGGAGGCAATTGAAATTGCGCTTAAAGAATTGTACTACAGTGACGAGGTAAATCTAAACATAAACGAAAACGAAGGTAGGAAAATTAGCTGTCATTGTTATCAAAAATCAGCCGATCCCGGCATAATCCTAAATTTCCCTAGCTGTGCACCGTTTTAACATGAGATCTTGACTGAAAGTCAATATTCAAATAGTCAATCAGTATTGTTAATGAGACGTTGCATAAAAAAGTGACGAAGGAAAGTGTCAGAAAATCCCACAGAATAAACAAAATCTCAAAAAAGTTAAAAATCTTAACAAAAAGTAGCCTAAACCGAGGTTTTTTGTTCAAAACAGAGGAAATATCACTCGGAATTTTGCAAGTAGAATAAAAAAAATTGTGTGATATTCAAACCATTTTCACAACAAGAAAACTTGCATTCCCACCCTGAAAACATCTTTTGAGAAGAAACTGAAATCTCATGTGGTATATAAAGTTATATGTAATGGATGCAGTTCCATCTATGTTGACCAAACGCGCCGACATAGTACTACTGGAATTTTGGAGCATCAAAAGAAGGATTCCCCTGCGGGACAACACCTGATTAAATGTTGTGGTACAGCGCATAATATTCTTGATGCATGTCGCGGGGATGAAAAACTTAAGACGATAAATGCGATCTACATCAAAAAGATGAAACCGCAATTAAATACCCGCCATGAGTACCGGGGGCGGAGGTACTCCTAAGTATTGTTTTCGATATCTTCAAAATGGATAGTTTTTCAGATTACTTAATCTCAAACGAAGTTTGTAGCATGTTGTATTAGCTTCATCGTTCGTAGCAGGCTTTGGGGTTAGTATTCCACAACTCGAATTGACGGACTCAAGTACGCTTCCTACAGCGTAAGAAATTCCAACCTGAACAGGCGCTTTTTTGACCATTCGGCCGTCCACTACTTGAGCTTGTTGCTTTCCTCCCACCATCTCTCGGACACGAAGATGTGTGCGTGTATGTGTTTATATTTGTGTTTGTGTGTATGTGTGAGTGTGTGTGTGTATGAGTTTGATTGTGTGTGTGTGAGAGGGAAGAACTTTTACCTCAATTAGCAAGCCAATATGTTCAAAAAAGCTTTTATACTAAAAAGCACTTCGAACACGATCATAGAATAAAAAAATTATAAGTCAAGTGAACATTAAAAAATTTTTATGATAAAAATCTTTCACTGTAATTGTGCCACTGTTCTTGAAGCCTTGATAGTGCAATGCCGAAAGAGAAAGTTGTCCATCATCGTGCTTGGCGTGAAAAAAAAATTAAGTACTAGTTCAAATACAAAAAGACTTGACTTTTGAAATTCAAAAATCATTCTGTCAACCGCAACAAGTAAAAAACATTAACAGATAGGAATGGAAGTAAAGATCTTTTTTCAGGAATAGAAAGCATTATACCCGGGATTTTCAAAAATCCGTAATAAAAATTGAATTGATTTTAGTGTAATAATATAAACAAAATGTTCTAAATATGATTGTAACTGTAAATAATTCCAAAGATTCGATGTTATTTTAAATCATTTCTTAGAATTAGAGTCAAAGACAAGTTTATACGCTTTTTGTATATGTTTTCTTTTAAATTTTAAATCTGACGATGATTGCAATTTTCGAACTCTCTTTTTTAATCAATTTAAGTTTTAATTGACAATTACTTCTCTGCACAATTATATTATTCCTGTCGGTCATTTTGAAGCAATTTTTCATTTGCCTGATTTTTCTTTTGACCCTTTTAATCCTCCCATAAAAACGGGATAAAGCTGCCGTTCTTTTTTGTTGTTTGTTTCTTCGTCAAACAATTTGGTTTGTTCTATAAATGCTGTGAAGTTTACTTTTGTCGGGGAGTGTTGGCAAGGCCATTTTAAGAGCTGTATCTTTTGGTAATCGAAACAAAAACACGCAAATTTAGTTTTCAGTTTTTTTAAGCTTTTTAAATTTTTTTTTCTTTTGATAATTTTGTTCCTAGGTCTCAAAGACCCTCCTCTTGGGTTTGGTAAGAGGTTACTGTATATTTTCTAGATATAATGGAATGTTTTCCAAACAATATTTAGCGTTTTTATTACAAAACTTGCAATTTTTTTTAAAAAATTTGCATTTACTATCATTTTCAACTGAGGGGTCAGAAAAGCTTTTTAGGGTTCGCAAGTCATAAGTCATAAGTCATAAAAAACAAATATGAATAAAAATGATTGGTTTTCAGGAAGCAACGTAGTCCGCTTTTCTCTGCGTAGACTGGTGAGGCTAGCCCATCAGCTTCAAAAGCGCTGAAATAACTGTCATCTAAGCTCTGCTCAAAAAGAGCACAGCTACGCTGACACCATGTCATATCTAACGACAAAAATCAGCCTCGCCCTTCTAAGGAGCTCCATCCTCTGCGTTTGAATCTTTAGGACACTTAGGTGGCGCGAGATTGGGAGTTGATGATGAGAGGCTGTTAGTTTGACTGATCTACTTACGCCATTAGTTTTTTGTTTTCAATAGTTGTCTAGCTGACTAGTTGTCTATTTACTGATGGTTGTGTGCAAAATTTTCATTTTGTCTTAAAGTTTTGTCTTCAGAGGATACGATCGGTTAGTTTCTTCCGCCGATTTGTGCTGATTGGTCCGGTCCATTGCTCTTGTTGGTCACACTAAGTTCAAATCGGCGTTTATGAATTCCTTCATGCAATTTTTTCTACTGCTTTGCGTGCGTGATGGCATTTTGGATCTATTCTGTTCCCCCCCCCCCCCCCCCAGTGTTTTTTATGACCCCCAGTTGCAAATTATATGTTGTTATATAGCACGTTACTATGTAAGAAAATAGCAGGTGCGCCTGGGGGTCATAAAAAAATTATGCTTACTAAGCTGGGGGCCGAAACAGAATAGATCCGGCATTTTTAACTCTTATTGGGCGACCTACCTCCCTCGATAAATTGACTTTCCGAACTTTTAAATTGACTCTATTTCGAGCATTTACATTAAAATGAGGATACCAGAATCTAATTCAGGGTTTTTAGATCGCAGCTTCTGAAGACGACCTAATCTATACCAATTTAAGACATCCCTTTGATCTATTCTGTTTCAGCCCCCCAGTGTTTTTTATGACCCCCAGTTACAAATTATGTGTTGTTATATAGCACGTTATTATGTAAGAAAATAGCACGTGCGCCTGGGGGTCATACAAGATTTATGCTTACTAAGCTTCGGGGGGGGGGGGGGGGGAGGGGGGGCGAGAAAAAATAGATCCCATCCCTTTTTTGTCTTATTTTTGTATTTTATTCATTGGTATTTTGAGGCTAGATATTCTGAGCCTTCACGGCTTTTTTTAGTCAGCTGTGTTTTTTTCTTTTGCGGTCCATAATGTACTCTATTATGATCATTTGAAACACGCATTTTGGCCTATCTCTTGAACGGTGCTAGGACAATAGATTGAAAGACAGCAGATCGAAAGTGAAAATTGGGACAACAGAACGAAAATTAAATAATTCAAGTTGCGTATTGGCCAATCAGATTTGATTGCTCATTTAATGTATAGCTTATAACATGTTCTGTTGTACTATTTTGTTCGGTTGTGATGGATTCATATCAAGTCCCACGGGCCGCTTAGGCATGGCCATGGCTCGCGAGGCATGGCCCTGATGTGCTATAATTATATTGCAGCTCGCAAATAATGCTTAATTCCAACCAGATTAATTTTCGATCTATTGTCCCAATTTTTCTGTTTTCGATCTGTTGTCCTTTCGATCTATTGTACGGTCACCCTCTAGAACTCCCTCACATAAACGACCTCCCTCTTTCGCTCAAAGGAACAAACTCCTTTGGCTATGCAGACGATTACAAGGTCTTAGCAACAAGTCAGCAAATAATAGACCATAGCGTACAGAAAATAAACTTGGTGCAATGAAAACTAAGAGACAACGCAAAAAAGTTCACTCTTGTCAACTTCAATACGCCACTTCAAGACAAAATTAAGCAGAGAGAACTGAGTAACGTGAATATACAAAACAATCTCGGCATTCTTGTTAACATGAATTTTAAATGTAATGATAACATAGAAAAAAAAGATAAGGTCAGTCTCAGCGTTGAACGCACTTCGTCAAAACGTTGCAAAATTTTCTATTACCACAAAACTGAACGCCTATAAAGGGGATGCAGTACCACTAGCAGTTCACGGAATCCAAGCTACGTCCTTAACAAAAATCAATTTGAGAATATATGAAAAGGTCCAAAAAATGCAACCGGGTGGATTCTCAGTTCCACGCTAGCCTATAAGATTAGATTGCAAAAACTTAGTCTTCTGCCCTTGTCCAGTTATATCAAAATGCACGACCTACTATTACTTATCTCAATCTTAAATAAGAAATACGATCTAACACTTCCCAACTTGGTTAAACAGGTTAACACTAAAACAAGACAAGGTACGCGAAATGAGTTCCGAATACGAAAGAACAGATTGAAGCAAACTGACTCAGAATTCTTCACCAGAACTACAACGTTATGTAATCAAATCAGTCGTCTAATCAATAAAGACTACAATAAATTATAAACCTGACTTGACTAAGATATACTGTAAATTTTTCGAAAACTACTCAAACTGACACTTGTTCATGGAGACTCAACTGCCCCTGTGGCAAGAGCAATCATAAATGCAAACTAACGGTGCTAAATTTGTAACTAAGTTTTGGTACATACCCAGGGGTAAATTTTTAGTAGCTTAAGTCTGTACTACTACTAGCTTACAAGTTCGTGTTTCAAGGAAACTTACGCGCCTCTGACAAAGTGTTTTAGAAATTCCTGTACTCGAAGCCCCTAAATTCAGTTGCCGGCTTCCGAAAGCTGGTGACATTCAGTCAGAAGGCTAAATCGCGTCACCGCCTTATATCTTTTAGGGTTAGGGTTCCGCACTTAATCTGCTGTTTGTCCCCTTTTATTTTACTAAAAACGAAGAAGCTTTCTCCGGAGAGTTAATGGGTTCAGTTTAAATAGATGAGGAAGTAAAGTTCGTATTGAAATAAATTTTTCTCTTGAAGAACAAATTTCCTCAATCTTTTCGCTGTTGGAAAATATTTGTTTTTCGCATTATAGCCCCCTCGCACGATCTTAGCGGTCATATATCGTATACCATCATTAACATAAATATACCATAATTGGTTGGCTAAGTTTTCGTAATGGGGCTATAGTTGGAAAAACCGGAAGATTTAGGTGCAAATATAGAAAATCCGTAGTCTTTAGTTTCTTGCTGTTTGTGGCCGGCTTTTGTTGCGAGTTATTTTTTGCACAGGGCGCCAATATAATCCTTGTAAATGCTTCAAAGTAAAGTTCGAGACGTCTAGGTTTCCTTCGCTTCTTAGTCGTTCATGTTCTGGTGTGAACGTGGTATCGAATCTTTCGTATCCCTCCTTTCGATTGTTCGAGGAAGTAAAGGATTTCGCCAGCACAAGATTGTAGTCCTCTCGCAAGTCTAAACAAGATCGAGCCTTTCAGTTATTCTTATGAGCGTAAATGTGCTTTGAACCAAAGAACTTATGACATTGGTTCTTTTTGGATTTTTAAATTTAAATAAGTTAATAATTTGTTTGATTAAATAATTAAAAAATTTTATGGTTTGTTTCAATTTATGGGGCTTTGGAAAATGAACCATAAAGTTGCGAGAGCTTCGAGCGTTTTGCTGCATTTTGGTTGGTTATTTTTATTATTAAAGATTACTAAGATTGTGTAAGTTTTTTTAGCCATGTCGGAAGTTCGTTTTTAATTGCCCTGGAACAACATTTGAACAATTATGTTGTGTGTGTCTTTTCAAACACAAAAGGGCATCAAATGCAATTTAATAAAATTGGAGAGGAATTAGAAAAGCTATGTTCATGATATTAATTGCTCTCAAACGAAATTCAGAAACTCATCAACAAGAATTACGGTATCAATAAGAATTACGGGATGAGCAACAGCACTGATGAGGTTTGACTTCGAATTGAAATACAACACGCGGAGAGCTAATGTGCCTTGTTGATGATCTGAGCATACTAGACTTTGACGACGAACGATGACAGTCATAGATTTGACCTCTCGTTGTATTGCGTACAATCAATCTATTTCATACAATACGACCCGGTAACCCAGTCAAGCATCAGACCTGAGGTGGAATCGAATAGACTATTCCATAATGTCATCAAAAGAATAAAGACGGCAACTTAAACATTGTTTCGAAGCAGAGAAAAGATTCGAACAAGTGAATGCTCTGAGCATCCAATACAGACTCTTCTTCCGTAGTGTTGTGCCTTTCCTTCCACCCCAAATCAGACTTGTTGTCATGGCAAAAGATCATAAGACCTAATCAGGAGTGAGTCAAACAGCAGTCCAAATGGCAGGTTGGTAGCTTGGCATTAAACTGGACGTTCATCGATATGTTAGTAAGCATAAAGAATGCCGAGAAAACCGGCCTATCCCGGGGAACACAGATCGAACTTATTAACCAGTAGTTTTAGAAATTTCCAAAAAGACTCGGGTTATATGCAGAATTAAGGAAGCATTTTATTAAATGTAGACGCGGGATGAGGAATCCTTTCATGCGGGAAATAGAACTTCACTAACAGTAAAGGTGCAATTGGAGATTTAGTATACCGAAAACGTTGGTATTAGACAATGAGCCCGAGTTGTCATCTCGGGTTGTATCGAATTGTATTGCTTGGGATCTAAAAATGGTTTCATGCATCAATTTGCCAAGAACGAATAAAAAGACTTGCTGTGCAATCAGTGTTCGAAACATGAAACGGTCTGTTCAAGCGCAGAGGACAAATATGAGTGTTATTCTACTGCCAGCCTTGAACTATTCTACGGCCAGCCTTGATGACACGCCGGAACATCTAAAAGACGCAGAGCAAAGCTACAACAGCTACTGTGGAACTACTGCTGGGACCGAAGTTGAGAATCCAAGTACTCTTATATTTTGTTCTTTTTTTGTGAACCAGTCCTCCGCAAAGTGACAAGAGGTTCACAAACATTTTCATTTACCTTCATTGTGTTGCAAAAAATAGCTCATCAGTCATTCAGACGGAGAACTTGAACAAAAGAGTGGTTGGCAGTGACGACCAAATTGCTCGTCTGTAAGTAGAATCCATCAAAACAGTTTACAGAAGGCCTTATGCAACTGAAGTTCCGGCAATTTAAGGGGAGCAACCATCAGGGACCGCGAGGACATCAAGTAGACAAAAGAAAAAACCAAAGATTCGAAGCTGTCTCTACAAACTGGCTTTAAAAAGGAGGAAAGATAAATGGGGAAGTTTGAATTTTAAAGTTAGAAAATCGATATAAAACAAACTTTTTTAAGCTGCGTCCGATGAAGTAATTCCAGATAATGCCGTCTAATTTGAAATGCATCATTTCCTCAAATTTATTAAAACCAAAAGTTTATCAGTGTAAATAAACCATAAAATTGTGTCATAAATTCGACCTACCCACCTTTAGAAATGACCATCAACGAGCTCGCCGATCCTAACAGTAGATATCTTTCTCGGGGGTTGAGTGCAAAAAACTGGACTTATACATGCCAAGCAAAAACTTGTTCATACTGAAGGGCTAAATTAATCCATATCAGGTAATCATTATCTAGAGAGGTCTGTAAATTTTAATACTGATGCGGACTATA
This sequence comes from Convolutriloba macropyga, assembly GCF_964194025.1. NCBI lineage: Eukaryota > Metazoa > Xenacoelomorpha > Acoela > Convolutidae > Convolutriloba > Convolutriloba macropyga. The sequence continues at coordinate 69,541,962 of NC_134471.1, forward strand.
AATACCTGTATTTTGTATATTTTGGACATTTTTAGTTCAATTTTTTCTATAATAAAAATCTTGTTACTCGTGCTCCAGACAACGACTGATTGTTTTGATGCTTTTGGAACCGCGATTGAATATACTACAAGTGTTCTAGTTATTATGTAATAAAAGAGCAATTCTGGTAAACAAACCTGTTTCGGAAGCCATCAATGGCTCAATAGCTTCCTTGAGCTCTTCGATTTGGAGAGGGTACCGTTTCTGCTCCACTATACTCTTATGCACCTCCAATAATGTGGTTTCCTCTCGGCCATACTGCATAAGAGACTTGATCTCCTTCTTGTTGTGATTATTTTCTCTAGCTGTATGCGGCTGTGATATCGAAACAGTGGGTATGGTGTCACGTTCGAGTACACGCGATTTCATTTTCTCAGTTATGAGAACAGCTGCTGTATCTGGGCGAGGTTTGTTCTCGTTTGCAACTACCTGCTCTGGACTCATTGACCTCTGGTCGTCTTTTACTGGACGGCTCGTTGTAGTCGAGGTTGCTGGCCTATATATAGCATTCATAACTTTTATATGATCATAAATAACGTGTTCGGATATCATATTTTAAGTCATTTAAGTGCAAGTTTTTAAATATGTTATTAAATACTTGCTTGAAACATTAGGTACGGGTTCGAGATTGGTTCATGTTACGGGGTTCAAATTTTGGCTACATTGACCAATGAAGCGTTGAGAATGTATTTTCTAAGGTTCAAGGTGGTTTATATCAGATTCAGAACTAAATTGCCATACATTTACCTCGTACAGATTTCCTTCTAAATGGCACAGGCTTCACTATTTTGTAGAGGTTTCACTGTTTCATCAGATCAAGCATAACTTGGTCTTCAATCCCAAAGCTTATGAAATTTCAGAAGCTTTTTTCAACTTGGTTATTCACCTTTGAACAGACTGTTTGGACATTCTGCGTTCATTCGTTACTCCTGTTGTGGTATGAGCATATTTGGTTGAAGTGGCAGTGGTCGAGGGTCTTGAGGATCTGCAAACTGCGCTTGAAGTCCACGGACGCATCTCTACCTCTCCAAAATCACCTGAAAGTTGCAATCCCTGGTGATCAAAGAATATCAAATTTTGCTTAAAAATGTCTTCCCATGAAGTAATGACGCGGTTTTTTGTCTCGATTTGACTTATTGGGAAACCTTAAATTTTCAGAAACAGTAATCTAACTTACATTATGTTATTAAGGCATGGATACTTTCAAAATGTATTATTATAAATGTGAAGCTGAGCGGAGCTATATTGCGGTGATCTTGGTTTTTACAATTCAAAGAATTTGAATTGTATTGGGGCGCTGTCTTTTTTTTAAGATCTGTTCACACATTTTTATGATTTTTGAAGTCAAATTGGAGTAGTGATTTTGGTTACGCCGAAACAGGAAGTGGAGCGAAAAACCGAGTGGTTTTGCGGCGTGAATTTTTTGCTCTAATTTTAAAATACAGTGAGAAAACGTATTTGAACAGAAATCCGCTTTTTGGCTAGTGGTTTTTCTTCACATGCGGCGATTTCACTTTGATTTTTTAACGTTTTTTCGATTCTTTGGATAAGATTTTTTTTCTAAATGGTTTTAGAGGTTTATGGTTTTATAGGTCTAGTTTTTATTTGGTCAATGAAAATTCTTCGAATTGTACGTCAGGACTTGTCCTGCTGTTTTTTTGTTTCGTCGTCTGACGCTCTTTTTTCTTTTTACATTTGTTCACAGGCAAAGCTGAAAAAGCCTAATTTTCTGAATGACTTCTTCTTCTCACGAACGGCATTTGCGCGCGTGACGTCAATTCCCATTATCTCTAGCAAAAGTTTTTAGCTTATTCGTGTGATTTGATTTTGATCATACGTGACTTACCTCACTCAATAAAATGACTTTTAGTTTAATTTGAATTAGTCTATGGTCAAAAAAACTCATTTGTAATTAAGGCCCCTAATGAAAAGTTTAATGCGTAATGATTTTTAACAAGCTTTATTAATTTATTTTACATAAGTTTTTTGAGCGGCGGATTGTAAGCTGTCTCATTTAAAACTATTGGAGCTTGAGTTCTGTTTGTAAGTAGTTTCTGCTTTGTTCTGATTGTAAGAAATTAACACAGCTTGTCGGAATCTTCTAGAGTGTTTCTTAGAATGTTTTTATGTTACAATCGTTGCTAACCACAGTCATCGGTTCTTTTCCTGTTCCTATTCAATGTTTTTTGCGTCGTTCCTATTCAATGATTTTTTTTGAATCTTAGTCACGGAATTTTTGGGTTTTATAGATAATTTGAATCCCTTGCTTGCAAATCATATCCTCATTTTAATCCTCTTTAAACGGATTTACTGGTCAAAAAATGAAAGGAAATATGAAACTTTCTTAAATTTATCTTTTTTTTGTTTTCAGCTTGTTAATTTTTTATGCATGCAAGTTAACCCTTTTTAGCTTAAGCGATCAAGTTAATCTAATAGAATTTTATTTTTAATGTTTCTTCTAGTGTTCTCTGTAATGTTTCAAAAAATGATAAGAAAGTTTTCTCAAAATTAAAAATTTTATTACTAAGTTCTCAATTACAATACCTAAACCTAAAGTTGTTAAAATTTAAATGATTTATTTCAACTCTGACAGAGGCCACGTGTAAAATAATTTATCGAACTTATAAAAAAATTGAAACCCTGCAACTTTTGCCTCTAAAACTTTAAGAACAGGTTAAGTTTTTATCCTTAAAATCAAGCCATCCCATCGTCGTCAGTAAATATAATTATTTTAGACTGCCAAAATAAGTCCTTTCATTCACAAATCTGAATGATTTATTTGAGAAGGTTCTGAGCAGGTGATCAAAGGGAATACAAAGTTCAGCACTCAAGCAAATCGTCGATTTCAAAATGAAAAAAAGCAGACGGACGAAGATAAAAAGATAATCGTTCTATTTATTGTGAAATAACTTTGCATTACCTTTATTATCCATTCCTAAGCAAAAACTCAGAAAATATACAAAATTTATAATCAAAAAAGAATGAAGAGCTGTAAAATATCTTCAGGACCCATAATATCTTCAATACAAAACTTGTCCCTGCTTTTAATGAATTGAAATTGACGCAATTTTTCACAACATGGTACTATAAGAGGAAGAGATATTCCCAAAAGTTTGTAGAAATGTTCCTAAATTAACATTAAATTTATTGCTAATTTTTTTATCATGCTACTAAAAATAACTGTTTTGCTAGCGTTTCACAAATAGTTCTGTCGTCTGATATTTTGAACTATTCAAACATATATGGAGACAGAATAAAAGTTTTAGAAAATGAACTTTAAATTTTGTTTTTTGTTTGTTAATGAACTTCAAATTTTAATTGCTCTCAAACGAAGTTTGTGGCAATTATATTAGTCATGTCGGTCTTTTTAGGAATGATTACTTCTTGCTACAGCTAACAAAAAGCCGAAGTTAAAGTATAACACGATTGGAGTTAACAGAGATCTAACTATACAAATTGTCAAAATTTTTTTTAAAATGCATTGAAAATAATGCTTTAGTTTCTGACCATGAACAGCCAACTAATATCCAACTAAATGCCAATATCCAGGATATATGTAATTATGTAGCTCCATTAGGCCGGAAAAAGAATGACAAAAAGTTCTGGAAAACTTGAAAAAAATGCTAAATTTAAGAATTTTCCTGTAAAATTACCTATCAAACCTTGCAGCTCAAAAACAAGCATCAAAACCTCTACATACAAAACAAGATCTACATGAACTAGACGGAGCCTATTTTAAACAATTTTGTTTTGGAGAAGGGAAAAATGGTAATGAGTTTTTTTAGTATGCCGGAGAGGAGAGATTGGTGGTGGTGGTGGTGGTGGTGGGGGGGGGGGGGGGGGGTATATTTTTCTGTAATTTTTTGTGATGGTTTTGGGTATGCGAGAGAGAGAGAGAGAGAGAGAGAGAGAGAGATTGGAGGGGGATGTAATTTTTGTAATATTTTAATTCTAATGCTACAACTATTAAGTTTTTAATGATAAGTTTCTAATAAGTTTCCACTTATTCTAGAATCCATGGAAAAGTTTTTAATTTTTGCTAGAAAAAAGTGCTCCTGCAATTTTGTTGCTCACATTTTCTTTGAAAATGGCACAATGAGTCATTATGAAGTGTGAATTAATTAAGTAGCAGCTCGAGAAACTGTTTTCATGGACGAGGCGAAGAAAAGCCCGACAGTAATCAAGGAAACACCCTATGGAAACTTAGTTTTTAGCGGAAAATATAATTTCTGACCAACCAAAATGAGAAGGTTTTTTGTTCCGACCCTCTTGAGGGGGGAGGAACTATATACTCAAATGGGTTTTTTTTGTTCCGTGAATTTTCGCCGCTCGATATATTCATCGTAGAGAGTTGAGACTGGTATCATTAGAAAGCTCGGCCAGCGTAGAATATGGAATTAAAAAGATTTTTTTAATTTTCGTTTTCTACAGGGATTTATCGAGGTTTAAACTTCTGAGAAAAGAAGAGTGAATTCACGTTGTTTTTATTCACATTTTCCGGAATTTTTGCCTAAATTTTCGTCAATTTTGCTAAATTTTGTTATAATTTTTAAGAATAGTGTCGTTGATTTTATTTTTGAAGACGAAAAAGCATTGTTGATTGTTTTGATCGTTTGTTGATTGTTTTGTTGATTGTTTCGTTCAAAAAATCTGGATAAACATTTCAAAATTTAGCCTTTTTCATCAAAAACAGCACGAAATAAGCTACTTTAGTCCACTTTGATTAAATTTGCCGACAGTACACCCCCAAACAACACTCATACAATCTTTGTAGACACAGAGGGGGCTATTTCTACTTCAGAGTCCGCTGAGAGTGTACTGTAGTTAAAATTTTTGCCGTTTTTTGCTAACTTTACTAGTTGATTATCAAAAATGCAGAATTTATTTTGAGTTTTCAACTAACAAATTATCTATATCTACAACATTCGAAAAAGCAATTGTTCCTAACGGACAATAAGTATTATCAGGGGTAGTTTTGGGCCATTCTTGGACTGTTACAATCCAAAAAAATCGGGTTGTAATCAGTCGGTCTTTTTTTTAGACTTTTTTTTAATAATAAAGAACAGAACATATCAAATCAAAGCTCAGGAGTGATAGGTCCAACCAATTCGCTTGCTAAGCAGCTCCAAGCTAATGCATTTAGTTTTTTATTTGAAAGTTTATGGTCGTTTCTTTTTTAAAAAATAATTGACTTTTCAATAAATAATGGCTTAATTAACTTTTCCTCTATTTTTTTCTTAATTTGTTCAACTTCCAGCTTAGTGTCAGCAAAGAAAGACCGCTTCTTCTTTCTACTGATTTAACATTTATTCTCGGTTGCAGTTTTAAGCCTGAAGTTATTGTTTTCTGGCTTTGATACTACAAGATTTAAGATTTTTGTTTGTTTTGATATTTGCCAGTTTTTCACGTTTTCTAATTTTGTCACATTATCACATTATTTACAGTTGTCATGTCACCTTATTAGCTTTCAGAATAAGGCACAATTGAACATATTAAAATCTTGAAAGATATACATCATCGTTTTAACGGCCTCGACGCCTCTTTCTTGAAGAAATCAATTGAATTTTTTAATTTTGTCTCTAACTGTCAATTATACTTTGTCGTTTCGGTCGTATGAAATTTCCTGTATAGTGATAGCTTTCATTGGCTTTTCATGGAAAAATAGAAGAACCAATATTCTGATATTAGTAGATAGCTGATGGCTTTCATGACTTTGAAAACAATCGTTTTCCAAAATTAAAAAAAAAACTTTTTAACTTCGCAATTTTGTTCTTTTTATGTTTCTTTTTGTTACCTAATCTCGTTAGTTAATTACAGGTCAAATATGTCATTACGGGTGTCAAGGGAATAAAAGGGATTGGTGTCCCAAAATCTTTCTTTTAAAGAATTTGTTATGACCTTACTGGCTTCGACACCGGTTTTTCACAAAAAAAAAGTAAATTAATTTGATTTTTGTCATATTTGACGTGATTAATTTGATTTTTTCTCATATTTGATGCATGAAATATTCTGGATAATTACAGGTCTCGAGGGCTTCCTTTTCATGAATAAACGACCCTATTTAAATAGCTCTTTTTGTAATTAATGCCTTTCATGTTATTGAATGTAATTTTGTTTCGAAAAAAAATTAAAAGTATTACATACTTTAGCACTTCGCTTTTTTGTCTACTTGTTACCTAGTCTTACTAATGAATGGCCACGTACTACGTTATAGCTGTTTGAAAAAGGCGCAATCAAATGTATTTTGAGTGCCTAAATTTGGCTTGACGGTTTTGACAGCGTTTTCTGGCAAGTTTCAATTGAAATTTTGTTTGTTATTTGTTGTTCTTTTTAGCCGCTTTAAAAAATGAATAAGGACAGGTGCTAATGCCCTTCTATAGAAGCAGTGGTAATCGTAAATTTGTGGTAATATTAATTGATTCCTAATGGTATTTATTACTTTGAAGTTAACTGTTTCAAAAAAATAAGTTACTTTTTTTACTTTACTGTTTTTGTTCTTTTTTGTATAATTGTTACCAAACCTTTTTATGGACTAGTCGCATATGTTTTCTGGTGATTTATAAGTTATTTTTGTTTAGTTTTAGGTTTATCTGACGGTATGTTGACTTTGTTATTAAATTTAGTTTTTAAGAGGGACATAAATTTTTTGATGTATTTAATGTTTGTTGTTGTTGTTGTTTGATTTTGCTGTTCTTCCTGACTCGCTTTCTTAATATTGACATATTACAGCAATCTAGTGCATCAATTTTTACTCCACTGAGTTATTTGCTTTGGAGGCTATCTTATCGTTCATACAGAATTTTTTGAAAAAGACTTGGGCTTTTTTGGGATTCGCAAAAAATAATTTTTGGGGTTTTCTATCTGTTCCTCATTTGGTAGACAATTATGCTAAAATTGTGGATGCGCGGGGTCGGAACCTTATGTGCCATCGCACATTACCGAGCCGCCTTGTTATCATGAATTGACGGATTATTATTTGCTCTCAAACAAGTTTTTACAATTTATATTAGTGTTTTTGCTCTCAAACAAGTTTTTACCAATTATAATAGTGCTGTGGTGCTTTTATTCAATTTTTCTCTTGGCTAATTTTTTGTCTGAGCCTGTTGACTTCTCGGCTCAAAAATAGGATAAACACGTAACGAATGGAGGGCATTAAGTTCTCTTTCAGCCCTATGGCTTACTAAACGCCTTTCTAAGTATCCAATTCACGAACTCAACCGCTCGCCCTTCGTTTAAGAGCAGTTCGACCGACGTTGGTCGGTTATGTTCAAAGTTATTTTTTCTCCCTTCATGTATAACGCGAATGCAAAAATAAATCGTATCAACAAATGCGAAACGATATCTTTCGATAACTCTTTCTAGAAGACGGAAAATTGTTGCAGTACCAATTCAGCTAGGTTCTGTTTCAGTAGAGTACTGATTAATTCCTCTTGAACGAAATTTGGAGTAATTATAGTAAACGTGTGTGTCTTTTTTATGCAGAATTTGTGCAATTAAGTATTGTTATTGTTGATTTATTTGTTTTTCACTTTTTGGTCATGAATAAAAAATGGAATGCTTGAACTCTTAGCCTGCGCTTTCTCAACTCCTCACAATGGCGTACTTGTATTGTACTAGTTGTAAATCTATATATGAAAGTACCTGTTGCCATCATGAAGCTTGCTCTCCTCTCCAAGATGTCCTTGTATGTCTTTTTGCCCCCTGTGGCTGTCCCGCTCATCTGCTCCCTGTGCTCGTGTCTCAATTTCCTGATCAGTTCCTTGTCTCCTGTTGCTCTTGCTTGTTGCATTTGGGAAGCTCGAATTTTTTGTTGGAATCGCCTGCGTTAAAAAAGGTTGTTCGTTGGAAACATTTTAACGAAGTCATCTACTAACGCAAAAATGTACACTTAACGTAACTTGGAGAAACGAAATTATGTACTAAACGCAAATACTACGGAATTAATTAGAATGAATATTATATGTAACAAATTTTTGTTCAGAGTTTTCAATAATTCATCAAAAAGATGTGAAGACACATTTACGTGAAATATAATTCTATTTCAAATGATTGCGTTATCCTCAAAAAGCACCATAAATGATTTACCTCATTTTTCGCTTATTCTCTGCGAAATATCATTGCCATCCGTTTATTGTATTTCTGTCAGGTTTAGAATCTTTGGTTTAACCTTGAATCCGAATCTGAAATGTGATATGTTACTACACCTGTAAAGGACACTTTGTTCAGCGTTGATTCTGGCGGAGACATACTTCTTTCTCATTGCCAGATTGTGTATTTCTAAACTGAGTGCCTTCTCCAGGTTGTAGTTGGCATGTAAGGTCACAGGGTTCTGCTCTGAGCCCATGTCTGGTCTGTTTTTCCACCTGACCTACAAAAAATGAATCTCTTATCATTACAAATGGTCTTTGATGGAACTCTAATGTTGACGAACATATTATATTTAGTATATATTCTACTTAGGAGAGAATGTATATTTACTCTAATAACCCCCACTCCGCCTCGCCTGACAGTAAATCACTTTTTAAAATCCAACTTGAATTTAATTTTGATTCGAAAACTGCATTTGCGCAATAGAACAGATCCCAGCGATATATTGGTATAAAACTCACAATTTGGCTGAAATGCAGGTTGTACTGTACCACGAATTACGTTTGTTGCAGTCACAGTGTCAAAGTACTTCAGACTAGTATGTTCTGTCATGTATTATGTTGATGCACTCAAAGTAGTTGACTGATTGGTTTTCAATTATTTCTCATTTAATAGTGCGAGGCTTACGAGATTCTAATATACGGATCATTAATTTAAAGGGTAATCAACAAAGCAAAATTCTTCGAAGTGAGATATTTAGTTTCATGCGTCTCCAGAGGATAGTGTACGTTTGCTTAAGATCGTAACGCATTTTCTATCTTATTGATTGTTTTATGGTGGTTTTTGTAAGCGCGAAGCACTGTTTTGTCTGCGTCAATTTTGACGCTAATATTTTTGCTTCAAAAGCTCAAAGCAATTTTTTTTGTAAGCCGAGGCTAAAGTTTACCGATATGCAATCAAGCCGAATGTTATTTAATCTTTCAGAATTAATACATTGTTAACCTTTAAGACACTGCGCCAATGAAACAAAATACATAATTTATAAGACGTCTAGTGGTTGAGAGGGCCAGCAGATCGTGGCCGGGATTCACATCCGCTGTGGGATCTCATCCATAAACCGCGCAGTGCTCTCACTGGCCCGCCAGGGTTAAATTTAACTTTGGCTATCTCTAAATTTTTCGGCTTACTTCACCTCTTTTTCAAAGTTGGGCTTGGTTGACCACCACCAGTTTTTTTTATTGACGTCCACTAATCAGCTGAGTTTGCGCGCCTAAATTGGGACGCCTATTTTTGTTTAAATACTCTCAAAAGAAGTTATAGGCAAAGGTTTTAGTCCTGCTTATCTTTTTTTCTGGTGATTTTTTGTCTGGCAGATTTGACTTGGCGTCACATTTCGTGACTTCGCGTTTTGCAGGATCTAAGTTGCTCTCATTCAGGTTTTCAAATATGTGGGCTCAATTGACTGCAGCTTACGAAGACTGCCTTCCCCGCAACCTTTTCATGTCCGCACTCCACCTCATTCCACGCGTAACCCCGTGCACTTCCCTCGATTAAGCCAAAGCCAGCCTCCCTAACCGTTGCTAAACCCTAAACCCCCCCCCCGCCCGCTAAAGCAGGTTAAAATTGGCCACATACCCCTCCTACTGCTTGACAGAAAGTCGTTCCAACGTTAGTCGGTTATGCTTCAGGTATGATCTCTTTGCGAACCTGCCCTAAAATTATCAATAAAAAATAGATTAGCGTGACTGTCTGGATCGACAATGAGGTCTGGGTCCCAACTAATTGTCTAGGGCCTTATTGTTGTTGTTGCATTGAATTTTCAGCTGGATATTGAGGGGGCTAGTTCCCTTGAGTCTGTTTAAAAAATTGTCCACAAATTTTTGTACCTCTGGCAGTTGCAGCAAACTTGCCATGTGCAGATTTTACCCTCGCAAAAATTTTGTTGACATAGTTCCACAAGGTTGAGAAAATTCTTTTTTTTTCAGTACTTTATCAAAGTGAATTTTGCAATTCACTCTGTTCGCTATTCTACAGGTTTGGTAAACGAGTTCACTTCTCGCCTTTTCTATTCGCACTTTCCTCAGATCAAAGAGTGCAGTCTTCCGACTCGTTGGTCAACCAGTTTTGGTAGTTTAGTATGCTCATTTTTGCCATACAACTGTTTTGACTGGGTCAGTAGGTTATTTGTACCAATGAAGGATCAGAAAAAAAATGAAACGTAAAATTGTACCAATTAATGTCAATAAAAAGAACTAACCTGCAAATTTGAAGAATTGAATGCGCAAGTTGGGCTTTTGCTATTTGAAACAAGAGTTGAGTATCAGTTTTTCATAGATTGTCAGATAGCATTTTATGGTTGTGGTTGGCCTTAAAGAAGCACGGTAATTTGCTTCTCACACGGTGTGTAATCAGGCATTCACAACTGCCAACCTCTGTTGTTTAACCAATTAATTTGAACAAAACTCTGTCGTTCAAACTCTTTCTCTCTTTTTTTTGTACTGTCATTACTCCTTTGAGGTAACTCGCATAAGTTATAAACGCTTGTCTAAGCGCTGGTCAAGCTATATTTCGATGAGTGAGAAGCACTTTATGCGTTGTCACAGTTCTTAAGAGCTGCGTTATTTTTGCATACTAATTACAATTTTTGAATGCGCATTCTTGTTTTTTTTTACTTTGCCGAGTGTATTATAGTTTTGTACTGCGTGTATATTTTTGACATATCAAAAATTTGATGCTTGACCAGTTTTGTTCTATTGGTGTGCTTTCCAAAGATTTAACACGACGGTGAAAAAGTTTATGACAATCGTAAAATTTGAAGTGCTTAATTATGTAATAAACGTTATTTTGATTAATAGCCATTGAGCTAGTTTAACTGACAAAATGTACAGCCCATATCTGTTCTTGGGATGTCAGCTGTCTGGAGTGCTGTGGATCTGAATGCGACTTACTGTGTCTGAAGCAAGAGTGAAAGCTACATTCTTGGTTCTAGTCAAAATAGTGTTTTCTGAACCCAAATTGTTGCAGTTTTTCGGTGCATTTTTTTCGTCTTTTTTCGACTTTTTTGTTGGACCAGTCTAAAATTGAGGTTTGTAAAAGTTGATCAAGTTCTTTTGCAAGAAATGCTTATTTTAAGAGATATATCTTTTGGTACTCGAAACATGAACACTCTAATTTATACAACTTTTTTAAAGTTGTTTTTGAAAATTTTTGTCGTTTTGAACTTTTTACGCCTGGGGTGTCAAGAAAACTTCTCTAGGGTTTCATAATAGGTTACTTCTTAGTTTCTAGTGGAGATGGAATTGTTTTCAACATTTTAACAACACGAATTTTAGCAGTTTTTTAAATTTTTTTGTAAAACTTGCAATTTTAGATTTTTCAATTTTTATGGTGAGTAAGTTTTTCCAGCCTCAGAAGCAAGGAAACCTCCTATAGGGTGTGATAATAGTTTATTCAAAATTTTTTTCAGCCATGGAATGGTTTTCAACATTTTAGTATAACAAATTTTAGCAACTCTTTGTTAAAACTTTCAAGATTTTTTCGAATTTTTTTTCACCAGCAAGTCCAGGAACCTCCTCTAGAGTTTGAGAATAAATTACCGCATAGCTTTTAGAGGTAATAGATTTTTTATCTAAATTTTAATAACACGAGTTTTAGCTATTTTTTAAAATTTAGATGATTTTCAATTTTTCTGAAATTATGTTTTAAATTTATTGATCTTTATGAGCATGTGAAATTATTTAAGATTTGAAATAAAGATAGTGGATGTTTTCTGGAGACAATGAAATGGTTCTGAAGATATTGTCACAACAAATTTTAGCAAAATTTTGCAATTGTTTTTTATTTGTTTGATATTTTTTTTGTCATTTTCTGAGTTTAACGATCTTTCCTGGCCAACAAAACTTTTCAGATGGGTTACATGGCAGAACTCACCAGACCAAAAAATGGATTTGAACATATCCGCAAAATTTAGAAACTTTCTTTAATTTTTGCAATTGTCATTTTGAAGCGCTTGTCAGATCTCTCGAGTTTATCTACCTTGAGTGGATAATAAATATCCTTCAGGTCTGGTACGTGAGTTATTTAGTGCATTGAATTTTTAGCTCATTTGGCCTTCAGGGTAAAAGCTTCAAGAGTTTTAGCTATGAATTTTTTAGTAAATTTGATTTTTTTAGTTTCTCAACTTAAGATATTCTTTTTGGCTTGGATTGTTCAATTGATCTGCTGTTCAGTCAGGTGCATTAGTTCTCAGTTTTTCATTCAATTCTTTGGCTTTTATCCTAGGACATGTCCTGCTATGTTTTTTAATACGCCGTCTCCATCGATGATTTTTGCTACCATTCTTTTTTTCAATTTCAGTGACTTCTACTGCTTTGCAGTTAAAATTTGTGTGCGTGAGGTCATTTGGTCTGCTTTAGAAATGAATTTTCTGACAGGGATTTTTCTTATAGAGCGTATGTGTCTCATAAAAATGACAGTCCGAATATAACCCAAAAAGTCTCGTGGTCTATTAAAGGACTAGTGGCCAATCTGTCTGGCGTATTTTTTAGTTGCTTCAATTCCATGGAAGGCCATAAAGTCTATCGCGACTATTTTCCGGCAATCTAACGGCTATGTTTGTACTTTGGGTCTTGAAAAGTTTACTGCCTCGTAATCCATCAATTTAGTTTTCGCAGTTTATCTTGGAGTTTCAATTGACGATGAGCGTAATCTATTTACTTTTGATGAAGTATAAATTAGGTTTGGAAAATGTAATGGAGCTCAAAAACATGCTAAATGGTTTGTTCTGATGCAATTTTTCAGTTTTTAAATATACAATATGGTACCAACAAGCTACGTACTGCACAATTTGTTCTCTTGAAGCGTTTTTCGCTCAAAACGTTTGATTTGTGCTAAGGCGTGAAGAAATGCATGAAATCTGAAATTTTTTACCTGTGCTCAGCTTTTTGGTACCATGATGTTACCAACCCTTAGTTTCAATCAACATAGGAATAGAAATTAATGAATTGAAATAAAACATTTCAGATGTGAAAATGGAGGAACGCATTGCTCGTCGCAGAGAACGTGAAGCGGTTGCTCAGAAATTGACCTTCTTCTGCATCGAAACAGAGGAAGTTGATGCCAAGTATTTCACATCTGAAATCGCCCACAGGATTTCACAACAACATTACTCGGACATAGAGGAGGAAAGGGCAATTGCAGGTGTTTGTGGTTATCCTTTGTGTGGTAACCGATTGGCCAATGAGAGCAAAGAATTGAGTGCAAATCAACAGTTCAGGATATTTAATTCAACTAATAGGTAAAGCCTGAATTGAACTTAAAATACACCAGAAAAGAGTAGTTTTCATTTAGAAGAGGTTGAGTGACTCCAAGAGATTTTTTCAAAATGTGTTTATTACTAAAATTTTAGAAATTACTTTTGTCAAAACAAATTTTGTGTCTTGAAAAATTCATTTAAAAAATCAATGATCTTGCTCTTGCGTGCACTCTAGCGCCGACCCTAACGAAGCTCGAAATCGAAACTGGTCGAATTGCCAAACATGGGCCTCCAAAAATAGACAACAGATATTTTTGTTCTGTGCAGCTTTATCCTTTCGAGTTCTCAACGATGGTGTTAAATTTTGCAAAAATCTATCATCAGGTTCTAATGAATGGAATAATAAGATAAGATTTCTTTTGTATTTCAGAGTATTCGACGTGTCTAACAGGCGGAAGTTTTGCAGTGACTGGTGCTATGCAGCTTCTGTGTACCTATGTGATCAAATAGAAGCAACCCCCGTTTGGACAAGAAACAACCCCGATGATGGTACCATATCAAATGACATTCCACAAATAATCAATCTCTATCCAAAGTCTGCAAAAGGCAGACCAGGAGACGAAGTTGTGTTGAACGAAGTTTTGCACGAAATGAATAAAATTAAGTTAGGAGATAGCATTGATCCTGCAGAACATGCTTTACATGAGCACACATTAGACACTGAAAGGCTAAGAGTACCAAATTGTCGAGCAACAACTAATAGTGAAGCGAGAAATGTTAATTTTGATCAAAATTCAGATTCAGAAAAGTATTCTGAAGATGAAGACGAAGAGAGTTTAATGATTACAACGGCAGATAATCCCGTTGCTATGCAGGCAAAAAATTCACCACTTGAGAGTAGGAAGTCAAAAACAAAATCGAAATGCCTGAAACAGGCAAAGCTCATATCAAATGAAGATCGAACCAAATATTCGCAAGATTGTCGACAGAGCGAAAGGAAGACAGTGACTTTCAATTTGGGCAACGAATCTGAGAAAGATAATAAAAATCATGCTGAAATAGACTGTGCTAGATTGGAGAGAAACAACAAATTATATGCTCAATTGTGCAATCAGATTATGTCTTGGAAAACAAAAGAAACTATGAAATTTTTGACAGGTAATTTTAGATAGTGCTTTTCTTTCAATTAGTTACTTTTCACTTTAACAAAAAGCTACACTTAGTTTTTAGAGTATTTTCCTATTGTTGAAATTTTATGAAATAAAGAAAGAAACTTTTCCATATTAAAAACTATTTACATTGGTACCTGTAATTATAGATAGATAGATACAGATAACTATTAGAAAAAACCTATTTATTTTTATTGAAGAAAGTTGTACTTATAGAGATTGACAGAAGCTTAATTATGATGCATACGCAACTTTTTTCAATATAATAAATAGCATAACTACAATTTTCTTTATTATGTTTTGCTCGTATCTTTGCATTGTTTTAGAGCAAGAATCGGTTGATCAAAATCTGAAATCGGACGACTTCTGCTTCAAAGTTGCGAGGTTCTATTCCAAAGCTTCCACAGACAACACAAATTCATCTGACGCGAGTCTTATTCAAATTCCAAATTTAGACAACAAAGACCAACTTAAAGAGCGACGTGAAATACTTTTACGAAATGTGACGAAAAAGTTCAACGACCTAAAAACAAAATTTGATGTGAACAAATCTATTTGGAATGAAATTTTGAAACTTGTAAAAACTTTTAATTTGACAGCTGAGAATGTCTTTGTTGATCCAACGTTAAGCGATTTGCTTCTAATTATTTTAATGAGGTTCGTGACGGAAATCGGCCTGATAGTTGATAAAGATCAAAATCGTTTCAGAGAATTTTGCATTGTTATTTACAGAAGTTATGGCTATAATGACTTAAACGAACTTGAAAACTTTGTTGATTGTTTTTGGAAAATTTAGATATAGTGAAAACTTGCTTTTTTGAGCAAACTTTTGTGCAAACTTTTGAGACAAGATGTCTTGTTACAGTGAGAGGAGTTCAGATTTCGACTTTTTATAAATTTTGGCAACCAAATATTCCGGAATAACTATGTATTGATAGGTGCTTCCAATTTAGATTATCTTACGTCGTTTTCTTCGCATTCACAAAAAATGGAAATTCCATGCTCTATTTCATCAAACTAGAACTAAAGCTTTATGAACTTTATTGTTATTTCGGAACTTTTTGCCATATTTCTGTGGTCTACTAATTAATTTGGCCAAATTTCAGATCGTATTAGATGTACTTAGAAGATGTCTTCCGGAGGTAATAGTTCAAGTCAAAGTGGCTCATGTTCGGCCACGAAACTGGCTGACACTAGAGCAGAACTTGTTGAGCTGCTGCGCAGAAAACAGGCAAGTTACTCAACTCAAGTTAATTGTTTTGATTTCTATCAGTTTTTCTCGAATTTTTATTAGCAAAGCGAAATTAGCTAACAGCCAGAATAGCTGAGAAAAATGCATCAAGTCTTGATAATTGTCAAATTTCATCTTTGATTTGAAATTTGTAAAGTTTTTATCTGCTGCTGAAGTTCATCAGGAATTGGTGAAACTGGTTCGATTTTATCTTGAAAATTGCATTCTGAACTATCGGTTATATAATGAAGCTTCTGATTTAATTTCAGACTATTTTTTTAAACTTTAAGCTACAATGACTAGTACAGAATATTTCCTATCTATGAGTCTCATCTATAACTATTGGCTAATAATTCCTGTTTTTCAGGAGTTGGCTGACAATTTGGCGTCCCTGGAGCGACAGATTTACGCCTTTGAGGGCAGTTACTTAGAAGACACACATCTGTATGGCAATATTATCAGAGGATGGGACAGATACCTCTCTCACAAGACCAACAGCAATAGCAAGCCAGAGAAAAAACAGAAAAAGTTCAAGGTATCTTTTTAGCCGACCATCCTATTGAAAAATTGGCTTCTATAAAAATGGAGGCTCGGTAATGTGTTTAATTGCTCTCGAAAGAAATTCGTAGCAATTATTGTAAATGTGATGGTCTTTATTAATGCAAATTTTTCGCTGGATCATTTTGCGTTTTTTTAATTGAACATTCTTTGACTTCTCAAGTGACTTTTTTTACGCTTTAGTTCTTCATTTTTGAGTGATCTCTATTGCTTTCACTCCGCAGAAAGGCTTGTTGCTAAAATGAAATCGATTGCAGGATAGCAAAAGGAAGGGCCTGATGGCCGAATGGGAAGATCTGCTAGTGAGGGTACGGGAGGTCAATGGTTCGAATCCCGTCGTGGGCAACTATTTTTGCACCCGTAAAGAAAAATTTATCTAGGCTACAGCCCCTGAATTAAAATGCATCGCCTGTCGTTCGATAGCAATTCTTCCGACATTAGTCGTTTTATGTTTAATAGCCGCCTCAGCTTCTCAGCAGGCTATTATAGCGCTCCCTTTTTGTACTTCGTCGAATAAAAATTTTGGCTTTACCTTAGTTCACAGCTTGTTCAACATTTTGCGTGAAATCTTTTTGACTTCTCTAGGCTAGCTTCACTCCTCTCTCACTACTCTAAACATGTTTTCATACAGCAGTTACTCAGCAAAGCAATTCAAAATGAACAGAGTCAGTATAAAAAAAAACGAAATTAGAAATAGAATTGGGATAAACCCATAAAGCCCAATTTAAGATGCCCGTTACTCGAACTTTGTGCTTAGTTACCATCTTTAATGCTTAATGGTATTGATGCTAGCCCTTGTGTCGTCTCATTCCGAAACAGGTGTATGTTCAGCTCGAAAAGGACATCAAAACAGTTCGCACTTTAAAATTGTTGGTACAAAAATCATTTTCAAGTTTTTTCTCTTCCAATCCAAATCTTGGTTATGGGAATCAACGGCGGCTATTTTCCGGCAATCTGCCGGATATGTTTATACAAAGCAATCCGACAACCTTCATTCGCATTTTTACTCGAAGCGTACAATAGGTAAATACGAGTCTGAACAAAGAATCGCATACAGTTTGAATTTTCAGGCTTCTAAAAAAAGAATCAATACCTTGGTTGAATCATTTCCTAGGAATTGACTAAAAAGAATCAATTCCTAAAGAAAAAATTTCCGCTTTTCCACCTTGCCTCTTTGATTACAACACAAGAAAAATGCATAATAGTGAAGCAGAACAAAGTACTCAGCAATATTTAACTTGAATTAATGAACAAAAAATTTTCGAGCTCTTGGTTGTTAACTAAGAATTAGTATCTTGTTTTGAATATAAGTTTTTTCGAAATGTTTTCAAATTAGGACTGAATAATATCCAAATACTTCAATTTATTAAAAAAGCCAGTTTGCAGCTAGGTTCTTTCATCAGCTTCAATGTGTTTTGTCTGGAGTTTGTACTAGTGAGGGAGCGGGAGGTCAATGGTTCGAATACCGTCGTAGTCAACTATTTATGCAACCATAAAGAAATTTATCTAGGCTACAACCCCTGAATTAAAATGCATCGCATGTCGTTCGAGAGCAATTTTTCCGACAATAGTCGGTTTATGTTTATACAAAATATTCCGACAATTTTCATTCGCATTTTTTCACTGGAAGCGTACAATAGGTAAATATATATGAACAAAGAATGGCTTACAGTTTGAATTTTCAGTTTCCTAAGGAAAAAAAGAATCAATACCTTGTTTGAATCAATTCCTATGAATTGAATAAGAAAGAGGCGATTCCTAAAGAAAAAATCAATTCCTCTTTTCCACCTTGCCCCTTCGATTGTAACACAAGAAACATGTATAATAGTGAATCCGAACAGATTATTAATCAACATTTAACTTGAATTATTGAACAGAAAAATTCTTGAGGCCTTGATTGTTAACTAAGAGTATTTTGATTTGATTAATTTTGAGTTTTTTTGAAAAGTTTTCAGATTCGGACTGAATAATATCCAAATACTTCAATTTAACAAAAAACCTGCTTGCCCGCAATTGAATCGGTTGTCTCTTACGAATGTTTTGCAGCTAGGTTGTTTCATCAGCTTCAATCTATGTTGTCTGGCGTTTGTACTCGTGATAATTGAGATAAAAATTTTTGTTGGAAAAATCTTCAGATTGTATCTAGTTGACAGATCTAAGAACTACTTGCAGTAGTTCAAACATTAATACCGTACACTGTTCAAATTTGATACCTTACGAACAGATCCAAAATCTCTTTTTTGCAAAAATGGAAATATTTTGAGAATTTTAAACTTTTCTGCATTGTTTAATGGAGAGGATAGAGTAACTGTAACAGCAGCAGCCATACAGGACTCTTACAAATCGTATTACCGCGTTTGAATCAAATTTTACTCCATGATATTTTCAGATAGACTCAAAATTTATCATCAAAAGTACGACAGGAATCAATTTTGTTTGGAGTTTTTGGAGCAGAGTTTAATTTTACCGTCTTTTATAGCTATTTTGTTGTTTTGGAACCTTTTTCGATTGCCCGCTTATTTTCAGGTTTGTTTACACTAAGGGTTGTGATAATTGCATTGTCAGCAAAGTGGAGGATATCTAAATTTTTTACAATTAAAAAAAAAGAAGAGGTGAGCAGCAGTAGATTTGACTTTATGTTTGCACATAACAAAGAATGATGTCAAAGTGGCGAGTAGCATAATATTTTTGAGAAAATAATCAACTCCAACATTTTTGTGGCTCAAATGAAGGGCATTTTCACCCAGCAAAACATTCAGTTGCATTCTGCTGTACTTTTCCAGAGGTGTTTTTTTTACAAAATCTGACAGTTTTGTTGATTTTGATCCTTTTAAAGAACACTATGCCAGATTTTCAGCTTGATTGCTTAAGTTGATTTACAAACAAATGTACAGTTATTTGGGTCCAAGCAAATGTTTTATCTAAGGGCTCATGAAAGTCAACTTATGCTGGGAATATTCTATACTTTGAACTATTGGAAGAGCTGGAAAACCGGTTTTTAGAGCAAACAATGGTTAAAATTAAAAAAAAAAAGATTTAAGGGCCCGTTTTTGTAACGATTTAGAAACTTGGAAACCGTCAATTAATTTGATTGTCGCGTCGCATTCTCGAAGTATTGGCGAATTGAATCGCATAAGTTATAGTACAGAGCTGCTTTTAATGTGTTTTTGTTCTCTAGTTTAGTGGGACATAATTGTTAATGAGAATTTTTGCGAAGAGCAAAGAATTCACGTTATAATTAATTGAAGTTCTTCCACTCCTGAGACTTTTTATTTGAGGCAAAGTAAACATTTGTTTTCGAGTTTCTAATCACAATTCCTTTTACACTATGATTTTTGTTTATAAACACAAATTGGTGATTTTTTCATTCGCACCTTGAAATCGCACCTTGAAAAATTGGAAGCACTAGTTTTAAGTCTTGAGTCTCCACCAGATATTTTGTGTCTAACTGAAACTTGGTTGACTGATAACGATGATCCGAAAATGTTTCTTGTAAATGGATACACCCAATATATTGCAAAAAATAAGACAACATTAGGCGGCGGTGTCATGATTCAAGTGAAAAATTCATGTAACCTATTGAATAAGCATCAAGTTGATTTTGATGAAGCCGTAATGGGCGAAATTGCGTGCAATAATTACAAGTTTTTTATTGCCGCTGTATATAATAAACCAAAAGCGAATAAGCTTGAGTTTGTTGATGCTCTTGATAATTTTCTAAGCTTTAAAAGCTCAAACAAAGCTCCTCTCATAATTTGTGGCGACTTCAATATGAATATTTTGGAAGAAAACCTGCTAACAAAAAATTACTCAAGTGTTGTTGATTCAAATGGCTTTGAAATTGGACCAATGGAACCAACACGTGTAACAATGAACTCATCAACATGCCTTGATCATTTTATATTTCAAAATGTATCCAAAAGTGAAATATGTGTTCTAAAAAACGAGGAAATTGCCGACCACTATCCAACTATGCTACATTGGTCAATTCGAACATCTTTAAAATCAAAAAAAGTTGCCTATCGTAATACATCATTCCTTAAGAATCCTTCGCAAGTCCAGATTTTTCAGGAAACAATGCATGAAAAATTAGAAAACAGCGTTGAGCAGATTAGATCAAGTAATTCAGTCAACTCTTGCTTTATTTCTTTAATAGATATCTTTGAGGAGGTTTTAAATGTTTTTGCGCCATTGAAAACATGCACAAATAAGAACAAGGAAACCCCGACATTGTATAATAATAAGTTGAAATCCCTCCGCAATAATCGAAATAAGGCACACAAAAACTGGAAAATGAATCCCGGTAATAGCGACTATCTTAAAGTTTTTAAGGACATGCGCAATACTTTTCAAAAAGCAGTGGAGACTACTAAGAAACAATTTTACCTCAATAAATTTGAATCGTGTGTTGGAGACTCAAGACAGACATATAAATTATTAAATGAGATCAAAGGTGAACAAAAAATTCAAACAGCGTTCCCTATTTAGATGTGCTACAAGCAGATGATAATGAGCCATCCCAAATTGATATAGCTGAGGCCTTCAACTATCATTTCACTAGTACAGCAAAAGATATTATCCGAAATCTGCCACCATTGGAAGAAATTAAAATTTCAAGTGTAGAGAAATCAATGTATCTCGTTCCTGCAACTGAACAAGAGATCCTAGAAATCATACAAAATCTAGAAAACAAATCCTCTTCGGGTGATGATTATATAAGCAATCTAATAATTAAAACGGCGAGTACAATTATTGCACCATATTTAACTTACTTAATAAACAAGTCCATGAATCAAGGTGTTTTCCCCGATAAGTTGAAAAAAGCGAAGGTAATACCCCTGTTCAAAGAAGGATCTAAAACTGATGTAAATAAAAATCGGCCAATTAGTCTGCTAACAATTTGGAGTAAAATATTTGAGAGAGTAATATATAACAGAATGTATCATTTTATGGAACGTTTTTCTCTTCTATATAACAAACAATTTGGCTTTCGCGCAAAACATAGCACAATTGATGCCCTAGTTGATTTAACTGAAAATATCAGATCACGTTCATGTAAAAAAGTAATCGGCTTCTTCTTAGATCTAAAGAAAGCCTTTGATACTCTTGATCACTCCATTCTACTCTCTAAACTAGAAAGATTAGGCTTCAGAGGTAACTGCTTAGCGTGGCTAATTTCCTACTTAATTGATAGATATCAGCGAGTTGAAGTCAATGGAGTTTCATCTCAGTGGCGAAAAATTGAGCACGGAGTCCCGCAGGGTTCAATACTAGGCCCTCTTCTATTTCTGATCTATATTAATGATCTGCCAGCTGCATGCCCAGATATAAAGGTTTTGCTCTTCGCCGATGACACTAGCTTAATGGCTGTAGATGAACAAATAAATCACCTCGATAGTAACCTCTTAATGCTTGGTAAATGGCTGAATGCAAACAAACTCGCGTTAAATTTATCCAAAATAATTCAAATGAATTTGAAACCTAGTGCTTCCAATGATTTCTTCCTATTTAACTCGTGCCCTATTTTAGTCAAGCCTGTTTGTAAGTACCTTGGTGTGTATGTTGATAATAAGCTTTCTTTTCGCTCGCATATAGAATATGTTAAAACGAGACTCGGTAAACAATCAGGTATAATATCTAAGCTCAGGCACTTCGTGCCTAAATTTGAACTAATGAATTATTATAAGACCAATGTAGTTCCGATAATTCAATATGGAATTCTTGTTCTCGGTTGTTGCAGTTATAAAGCCCAGGAACCTATATTTATAATGCAGAAGAAAATTTTAAAATTGATATACTTCAGAAAGAGAAGTGATAGTTGCGATGACATCTTCTTGAAAAATTGAGTGTTTAACAGTTTATGAACTTCATATATATGAGCTCTTGAAGTTTGTGTTAAGATCCATCTTCAAAATTCACTCAAGTGATTCGCTCAATAAATTTTTTGTTTTTTCATCACAAAAAGTCACAAGATCTTCAAAAATACAACTTCTGCAAGAACCCTTATGTAAGCTTCAAATTGAAAGATTCTCAATTAAGTATCGTGCCACTAAATTGTATAATCTTCTGCGAATTAATCAAGTTCTTCCAGATGATATGATGAAGTGGACTTTTTCCAAAGTAGCAAAGTTTTACCATAGTATAAAAACGAGCTATATTCTGCAAAACCCAGAACTTGTTAGACATATTTTTAGTTTCTAGTTTTGTTGCTTCTTTGTTGTTTTCAGCATTCTTGAATTAATAATACCTTTTCTCTGGCTGTGTTGCTGGTTTGACCACTTAGCTTGCTTTGGAATTTTTAAAAAGTTAGATTTTCAAAAAGTGTGCGTTGCTGGGGTGCGTCTTTGTGATTTTTGGGTTTTTCTTGGAAAACGTTTTTTGGTGCCAGCTTCCTGCCCCTGAGGGGGTGGGGCTGGCACCAATTTTTTTTAACATCGCTTTTTTTATGCCCAGATATGAGCCTCGTACGACCTCTGGAATCCGAGAAAATGGCATTTTTTTGTCGATTTTTTGGATAAATACTTAGAAAATTTTTCAGCAAAAATGGAATTATTCAAATTTTTCTGTTTCTGGTTATTTAGAAGAATTTTAAATGCCGTTTATGGTCCAGATATGCGATGAGAAAGTCGTGGTTAAAGGGTCTTATTTTAGTGAAAATAAAAGTGTGTATGAATACTTTTATTTTTTTCCTCTTAGTTGATGTCGCATTTGCAGATATATTTTAAATTTTTTTGACTGAATTTTTTTTTATGTTTAAATGTACATGAAACAAGTCTTAGAATATGTTTGCCAAGTGTCTTTTTGCCGTAAGATATTATTATTTTTTTGATGCAAGATTAAATTGTCATAAACTTAATTTGTTTATATGCAACGTTAGGATTTTTTTTTCATCTGCAGTAAATTGTTGTATTTAATTTAAATGTCTTTAAATGATCAATATTATTCAAAATTCTCTTAGGGCAGGTTTTTTTGCTGGCCTGACGGCCTCGTTGCCTGTCCCTTCTGGTGCTGAGTTTATTTTTACTTAATTCAATATTATTGTTTAACATAAGCTCACATCAGATAAATAAATTCTTTTTTTTATTCCTTAAAAATTAAAAAAGGAAAGTAAACTTCTTAACCTTTTCTTTCCTTTAAGCTAAGAAACAGAACATTATTGTCAAGGTAAAGAATCTTTTTTTTATTTATACCTGTTTAATAATAAGAGACTAATGCAACGTGAGACTGAACATTCGATAGTTACTCAGTTCGTGTTTTCTACAGAATTTGTATGCAGTTTTCGACAGATCATTTAGAGAGTTTGTTGTGTATCTTGATTTTGCTAATACCTTTGATCTATTCAGTAGATCACTACAATTTGTAATTGAAACTGTGTAACTTTGACTTAGAAAACATCTGTTTTTATTCGTTGAATCTTCCAAAATCTTAGTTTCTGGGAAGCGCGGGTAAGTCTGCAAAAATAACAAGAATACAGAGGTGTTTTGTCTCCAATCATAGGCGGCACTAGATTTTTCAGCTGCTCTAATTGAAACTTACGTGATATCGAAAGGTTTGAATAACTTGATGACATATAAGGCTACTATCCAAAATCTTCCATGCTCGAGATATACATTATATTAAAATTCGAAATTTAAAATTATTTAGCGCCGTTTCTTATGTGAATGTATTTGGCCATATATCACTCTGCAAAGGTATAGTTTTGGCAACAATACACAGTTATGTCGTCTATGATGACAGTCAAGCTACTGAAATGGCACGGTCGACAAATCATTTGGGGATGAAAGTCTGTTTCCTTGGTAATAAAGCAGTCCCTTTCTGATCGATGTCATAGTAAACGAACAATAAATTATCAAGTTAACAATTAATCGCGTTTATTTGCTCTGGCGGACACTGACAGACTGACTGACAACTCATAATTGTATCTAAATCAGATTTCTCGCGTACAGTTCTGTATAGAGATGTGAAATGGTATTCAAACTTTTTTTCAAAGTCAATTGTACACGGAATAGTTTTTTTTACGTGAGACAGTTAAACAATTAAAATTAATAGCAACAAGCAAAACAAATTCGACGAAAAGTTTATGGATAATTTGGGAAGATATGCTATTGATTGTGTTATTGATTGTGTTCCAAGGCTTGAAAAATTAAAGTAAAATTATTGTGATATAGGCATAGTTTTAAGGCTATGTCACAATAAGCTCGATTTTTAGTGTTCAAATATATCAGACGTTTTCGCTGATTTATTGATGAGTTGCCGTCTAAACCATTGTTTTTTGCGTATGGTAGGGTTCTGTTGTTTTTAACTCGATTTTTTATAACATATGTGAACATTTAATTTGACGATGATTCATGATCTGCTGTTGTTCTCATTGTTATTATTCTCATTGTGCTTTTTAATAGCTGCGATAGTGGAGTGCTCTTTTTGACCATTGTCACAATTTTATTACTTTTTAGTCAAACTTTTATCAATTAACATTTTCAAAATTTTAGCTATTAATTGCTGAAGTTTTTAGCTATTATTTGGCTTGTTTTAGAGTTTTCATGCAACTGCTTCATCATTTTTTCATGTGACTGACTTCAATTTTCCTCCCCCGAAGAGGGACGATTTGATAGTACCCGAGGGCATTAAGTTGGTTGTCCTGATTTTTTAGAGCTTTACTGGTCTCTAAGTGCACGTTTCACACAGGTTGCTGAGGAGGCATAATTTCTTAAAGTCAGGCGTAATTTTGGTAGTTTTTGACTCTCCATCCAGCTTTTCTGCTCCATTGTGTAAGGCTAGCCGCCTTTAGCTCAAGATAGCTAAACTAAAACTCAACACATTATTTTCCAAAGTTAGTCGGTTCCGACGTAAGTCTGTTATATTTCATATGTATTTCATTAGGAATCAGAGCGACTGTTCTCCAAAAGCAGCGTCACATCCGCAGCTGCCGTGGAGAAGCAACCACCTGTAACCTCACTGAACCCCTCCGTATCTTCAACCCAGCAGCAACAATCCCAAGCTGCAACATCCACAGCTTCCCAACTTGCTCAGGCAACATCCCCTACTACACGCACTGCTGGTGTCGACTCAAGTCCCAAAAATGTAACAAATGCCAACTCGCATAATGGAGGACTTGGGGCAACGACCCCTTCAGTATCAAATGGAGGAATTGTGAAAAAGAAACGAAAGCTGCCCAGTCAAAAATAATTTTTAAAATAAATTATGTTTGCTGAAGATGAGGCAGGGCATTTTGTGAAACTTGACAAAGGCCGATAATTTTAATAGCTGTTTTCTTGATTGCGATATTGTTTAAGTTGTATGTTTAGTGCAAAATATACGAAGTTAAAGTTTTGTACTCGGTAGTTTGAATTGAGGTATTTTATAGAATTTCTTTTGTGATATTTTGGTCACCAGTTAGCTGTCAAGCCAAGGCTCCCAAGTCAACTCAACCCTAATAGAGAAATTGTTTATTAATAGCCGCACAGCGATAGCTGGGGCTATTATTGGCCTTCTCTTGGTGCTTTTACAATTCAAAGAATTTGAATTGTATTGGGGCGCTGTCTTTTTTACGACTCGAAGAGGAGTATTGGAGAAGTCCTTTTTTTTAATCAATTTTATTGGAGTGATTTTTGAAGCGGGAAATGAAACGCGTGAAAAAATTTGGAGTGATTTTTGTGCTGAACAAAAGTGAAGAGTGGAGCGAAAAGAGAGTGGTTTTTGTTCATACCGCTGTTTTTGAGAGAGCGAGAAATTGATGTGTGAAAAAATTTTCTAAGCGAGCGAAATTTTTTTGTTCACGTGCGGCATTTTAAAGCAGTTTTTTTCATTTATTTTGGTTAAGAGGTTTGGTTATGATTTTGTTTTAATTTCAGGCTGGTTTCGGTAGTGCTTTGAAGGGTTATGGAAATTCATGTGAATTTATGATAATTCGGAGGTTTTTAATATATTTTGCTGATTTTCGGGCTAATTTTTGCGTTTTTTCGACGATTATTTTGTGTTACTGGCTCAAATGGGTATTGAAGAAACCCCTTCTACTTGAGCAAATTTATTATAACATTTGGTTACAGTTTTGTGGGTAAGGATCATTTTTTGTTGAGAAATAAGACAAAAAAATGGCGAAAATTGGAACTATTTTTCTAAATTTTTTTTGCTGTTTTTCGGTTTTTTTTCTGTTTTTAGCTAAGTTTCTTGGCCTATTATGACTTGCCTATTGTTTTGCAAGCATCTGGATACCCTATTGGCTGATGGGCATTTTCCTTTGGATTTATATGCTTTTGAAAATTTGATAACTTTTTCCAGTTTTTCAGTGAAAGTTGTTTTTAAGAGCTTCCTTTTCATAGTTTAGCCTAAAGTATTTTTTTCAAAATTCCCATAAGTGGTTTTAGTAATTACTAGTTGTTTTGATGAAGTTATTTTGGCAGAGAAAGTTTTTTCGTGATCTCAATTTGTAACAAAATTTGATCAGATTTTTTATCATATTTTAACAGATTTGATTTTATTGTCTGTTCTTTGTTTCATGCTTTTGTTTCCAGATAATCATAAATTAGTGAAGGCACGTTTTGTTTGATGAGTAGTTGGATGGCGTTCAAATGGATTTTCTCTTCGATTCGTTTCCGGAATTTCTTCCGGCTATGTTTATTTTTTTTACACATTTTCATGATTTTTGAAGTCAAATTGGAGTAGTGATTTTGGTCACGCCGAAACAGGAAATGGAGCGAAAATGCGAGTGGTTTTGCAGCGTGAATTGTTTTTACTCTAATTTTAAAGTAGAGTGAGAAAACGGTGTTTGAACAAAAATTCGCTTTCTCGCTGGTGGTTTTCTGTTCACATGCGGCAATTTCACTTTGGTTTTTACAGTGTTTTCGATTTTTTGGATCGGATTTTTTTCTAAATAGTTTTCCTAATCCATTCACAGCTAATTCTGGACCTAGTTTTTTGTTAGAATCAAAATTACATATCTGACTAGTCGTTTTTTGTTCTCCCTAGCAGCATTTTGACATTGATTTTCTGTTTTTTTTTGTTCATCTGATTTTTTTAGAAATGGTTTTCCAAATTCACTCATTGTCCGTTCTAGGTCTAGTTGTTTGTTAAGTCAATGAAAATTCTTTGAATTGTACGTCAGGACTTGTCATATGTTTTTTTTGTTTCGTCATGATTTTTGTTACGACCATATGACGTCACAGCTACTTTTTGTTCATTCGTTCATGCAATTTTAACTGAATTGCATGTGTGACGTCATTTTTCGCTCTTAGTGGAGCGAGTTTTTTTGTTCTTGCGCGTGATTAAATTTTTGGTCACACTTGACTTACCTCACTCTCAAAAATGACTTCCTCACTTTGAGATTGACTTTTATTTACTTTAATTCAAAGAGATAAGGTCAAATGGGTGTGTGTCACTCTAAATCAAGGTTATTTGAGATCAGCTAATAGAGGCAACAATAACTTACAGATTTTTAATCAAAATATAACAGATCAGCCTTCAATGAAAAGACGAATTTTTTTGGTCTGTCTTTTTTACTGTTTTCTTTAGACTGCCGATCTACGAATCTATTGCGACTATTTTCTGGCAATCTGCCAGCTGTGTTTTTGATTACATGACAATTTAACCATTTTACCCCAGTTTAACCCAATGCTACTTTACCTAATGTTCCTTGATCTTTTAGTTCAAATATACGATGTTCGGTTTCATATGAATTCCCACGGGCCATTTACTTATATAGTCGGCTAAACAGTCCTTCTGGTAATTTTAACAACAGGGTAAATTAAAGTTGGCATTGGGTAAAATGGCAGGTTATGTATAATGGCTTTTTGTAAAATGGAATTATGTAAACTGTCCTGACACCGTTTGTTTGGTCCTCCTGCAGTCACTTAAATGAATATTTTTTGCGGTTCTTAATGCTTCGAGAAACCTGAAAAAAAGTCAAGCCCACGTCTGTTTTGATCGACAGTATCAAAAATCTTGTCTGTTATTCGGAATACTAAGTATAAATAGAAATTAAATCATAGTGGCTCGAAAAACTTGTTTTCAGCAGTATATGGAACGAAGCTGTAGCTTTTGATCGGTTTGAGGATATTTGAGTTCAACCTTCTATTTACAAATTTTAGTTTGTTGTAAGATGAGGACAAATATGTTAGCGGCGAGAAGGTTGTCAAGGTTAATATCAATGAGCTTTTTTCATGAACGTTTTTGTCACAACTAGGTTTCCATTAATTCAAAGAAAAAAATGCTTTGCTGATTTTTCTTCGTTCCAAAAACTTTTGATGGTTATTTTGGAGGCGTACTTGGTATTGTAACTTGTTGGAACATCAGGGAAGTTTCCGTGCTTTTTGGCAATTAGTGAAGTGGTTTAGTATCTGCTGGAATTGATTGTTTTACAAGAATAGTTGTAAACTTTGGCGTAAGAACTAATACTTGATACCCAAAACTTTATTACGGTGTTGATGTTGGTATTGAAATTTCATACATAAGATCGCTGTAAGGGTTATTTACCTGTTTCCGACTGCAGCAAATGGTTTTCGTGTCAGAAAGGAATTTAGGAGCTGTTTTTTGTCCTAGATAGTCTTCATAAAATCAAGAAGTTCGGATGAATAGATACAGCAGGACGATAGGTACAGGATCTTAATCTTTTCTTTAAGCTATATAGTATCATATTTCAGAAGAGTCAGTATATTTCGCTCCTCATCGTTGTTACATCAGTGAAGGAATAAAAAATCTTATGGACTCAACTTACTCAGAACGCCAATGACGTCTGATTTGTAGCAATGTTTAAGCAAACAAAAATTGTCCGATTTACAACTCTCGAAAATTCTAATGATTCTGAAGCTTGATATTCCTATTTTGCATAACGCTTGGTATTGAAATCAAACCACCATACAGAACCTAAACTATGCAAATTCACTTGCCGTTCACCAGAAAGCAAACGCGAATTGTCTTTGGCACTAGGTAACAAGTCGTCAAAACGAATAAATGCGACAATGTTCCGAAGCCCCTCGCGAATTCTTTGAAACCAAATAGTTTCAAAAGACAACAACCATTAGTGTCCCACTAATAATACTAGATGAAGTCATAAGACTACTAAATGCCAATGGGTACAAGCAAAATTTTACAAAGTATTGAAGCCATTAAGATCGTTGGGTATTAACTGAAAAGATTTTTTTTGTTTAATTGAGTCTCGTTTTAACATCAATGGGACCCTTATTAATGGACTAAGAAAAAAGACAACGAAAGGAACCACAAATATTGACCAGTATCAGACAACCACAAAATTTCTATGAAAACATTGTACAAGTTACAGAGCATCAGTTAAAACAAATCCAACAAAGTTAATTTTTGCAATATAAGAAAGTGGATGGAACCTGTCATTGTTGAGATTATATTACAAAATGTTACAAGTTGACAAAAGAAGAACAAAATGGTCTTTTTTTAAGGAAAACATTTTGAATAAAACAAAATCAAACACCATTAAAACCGTTAGGTATTTACTGTAGGCGCTAAATAAGTTAAATCGTATCTGAATAGGAAACTAATGAGACCCGGATTTAATCAGAATAATTCTTAAGAATAAGCAAAAGCCAAAATTGTAAGGTGTGCGAGAAAAAAATCGAAGCCGTTAAAACCATAAGGGATCACTGAAACTTTGTGAAATTGAGTCCCACTTAAATGCTGATGGGACCAATCATTTTTGCGATAAAACAAGACTTATTATTTATGTTGAAAGAACAACCAGAATTATGAACTAGTACCCAAAATTCATACGTTTTTGAAAACTTGAAGTATTATAGCAGAAAAACGTGACGAGAAAATTGGCTTGCCCGCAATGTGTGGGGAAACAATTGAAAAGATTAATTGAAAAATTAGAAAAGATTTAATAAACAGCGCCTCAATACTCTTCAAATCCTTTTGATCGTAAGAATCGACGTTCAGCACAAGACTAGCATTTTTATCGCAGTTTGTCTTTTAAAGCAGGTTATTGTTCCGAATCGCAACGTAATACATAATTTTAAACAACAAAAAATCCTTAGTTGAACACATGACGCTAAAAGAGAGCATCACTTCAGAGAATATCACTTCAAATATCATATGTTCACGAAAAGTTTAACCCGCGATGACTCGTGGGAAAAGACAAATTTCAAAAAAAAATGTTAAATTCTGTTCTCGAAGTGCTTTTTAGCGTTACAACACGATTTTAACTTTATTTTGCAACGGAAAACAGGAAAAAATATGTACAAACAATCAATGTATAATTTTTCAATAGTTTAGGAACGTAGTTAAGTTGAACTTAGCAAGCGTCAAATTGAATATAAAATTCAGTTTACGTGTAACTCGACGAAATTATTAGCGACCAAATTTATGATAATCACAAAAGGCTGGTTTGTAACGGAAAATGAATAGAAATACGTGTTTTGAGATTTATATTATTTTGGTAAACTGGTCATTACTCACGAACTGATCATTTTTCTTATCGACGTAAACTGGTCAATGCTTACAGTAATAACTGACTGTATTGTTAGAATTTTGTTTTGAGAGCTTTTTTTAGATGTGATTGTTAGAAATCTCATATAATATAATGAACGAAAACACTCAAATGACTGAACTACTCGAGGCTCAATTAGGATTAATCAATGTAGCTGATATTGTGTCAGTTGCAAACGCCTGACTGACCCCTCGAGCTGAAAGCATTTAGACTAACTCTATATAATCATTTTCTTTGAAGGAAATTTTTTTGGGTGAAAGTTGGTTTTATGAATACATATCCTTCTTTTCAGTTATTATGCAACAACGTTTAGATAATTCGTTTAGATAGTTCGTCACATCATCATAAATATTGCATAATCATTGCATAATTCTATGTAACCTTTAATTTGTTTTTTACTCAAAAATCGGGTTAAATTTGGTTTTGTTAAAATAAAATTTTGAACAGAAATATTTTTAGCATACCCACAGCACTCTACAAAGTAACTTGTTCTAGTCAATACGCGATAGCTCTAACTTGGTTAAGCTGAAGCATTTATATGATTTAACCGATTGAAGCAAGTAAAATTTGCATTTATTTTTTTACTCCTGATGGTAACTAACTCTTATTTTGGCGAACGCGATCTCATTCCGAAAAGGTTTGTGTCCAATTTTTTATAGGCTGTGTTTCAGATTAAATGACGACAAAGGGTGTCAATTATTAGAGTTATTGGACGTGCTGTAAAGAGAATTTCGAGAAAAATCCAGATGCAGAGACAAGATCAATCTTTTGGACAGCTAAGGACGTCACTTTCGCCTGACTACTTGAATTTTGAAAATGATTTGCTGGTTAATGAACTAAAAAGTACGGTGAAGAACAAAATGAACCAGGAGAGAATCGACCGTGTCGCTATGTGAGTTTTTAGCTTCTTTCTATCTCGAGTATAAATCTTTAGAATAAATATTTATTTTAAATCAATCCTTTTCGATAGACTTGCATCAATCGAATCAGATCTACGATGCCAGCGTTACTCGTGTTGTGTCAGATTTTGTGTGAAAATTCGCTCAATAATAGTTTGTAGCGTCTACCGATTTTTCGCAAACGTAATCAAACCTTTCTGCTCAATTTATCACATAATGCACAGCGAAAATCTTCCCCTTCTCCCCGTGAAGAAAAGGTTTCATCAGATTGCGTGAACAAATTGCTGTTTTTGTATTGATAATATTTAGTATATTAAAAGAGGCGGGACTTGCCAATACAATTAACTTATAGTTTAATTACAAGTGATCAAGATGTCATACGCAAGTTTTTATTTCAGAAGTGGCAAGCTAGATCATGAGAAATATCTCCGTCCTGATGGTGGCAAAATGAACAACTACTTTGAGTCCAAGGTCGGTCTGAACAACATTTATGACAGAGATATGAAGACAGTTTCGCCAGCACTTGTTAGAGGAGAAATGAATGAAGTGCTTAAGCCCCTCAAGAGACGACGCAGAAAAAAGGATAAATGTTAGATATATCTCAGAACCACATTCTTCTGATTTCTTAATAGCCGTGAAGCGATAGGTCAACATTGGTCTCATCGTGATATTGAACTCGCATATGAGTTTTGGCGATCTTTTACAAATTTGATGCAATTGGGGGCTATTTTGTCATATGACAATTTCATCTCTTGAATCGCAATCTGCCGGATATGGTAAATTATGAATTTTCAGTTACTCTCAAACGAACTTCGACTCGATTATTATAAATGCGTGTGTCTTTTCCATGCAAAATTTTTGTCTGGCCGTTTTGTTCAAGAACATTTTATCGATTAAACTTCTCGAGTGACAACTCTTCTTTTCAAGCTTGTCTTCCTGCTTTTTGTGTGACCTAAATCGCTCTTATTCGGAAATTAAGTCTGTTACTGAAGCAAAGGGGTTGTAAGTTAAGCTATTATAAGGTTTTGATAGCCAAATGGTTACTGAATCAGAATATTTTTTCTAGTTCGGGTAATCGAACCCTTCCTTGGTCGGAATTTTTTGCACTCTGAAAAATTTATATAGGCTATAGAAAATTATCAGACCCTCTCTGGATTAAATTGCCCGCCTGTTGTTCGAGATTATTTTGTCCCACGTTTTTCGGTATTTGTTTAGAGCACCGACTCATCGATATGGCTTTTTTTGAAAACAGCATGCAATGAGCCATTTTCTATAAAAATTAATGGTTGAGTTTTTGGGTTAGAAATACTGTTGCTTTTGATTTATAATTTGTGTGCATGAAGCATAATGGGGCCATTTTAATTTAGACGAGATTTAGGCATTTTCATTTTGTTTTTCTTTCTCTGGTATTGGATTAACATGTTGACCACGTTGTGCCACTTTTTATTTTGAAGAGTAGTTTGCTGTGGAGTTCAGTTTTGACTGCTGAAAATTTTCATCTTTTTCTCATTTGATTTTTAAAATCAAATAAAATTTTTTGCGTGTCCTCTCAACATAACTTTCAAAATTCCTAATTGCTCTCGAACGAAGTTTGAAGCAATAATTGTAGATATGTTTGTCTTTTTAGTTGCTCCCGAATGACAGTTTTGCAATTTTCTTCTAGAATAATCTTTGACTTCTCAAGTGATTTCAATTGTTCTCATTCCGATTTAAATTTTGTTTTTCAAACAAAACCGGTTGTCAGAGACTCGATGACAAGGGCCTGATAGCCCACTGGTTAATTGCCTCGTCGAGGTGACAGAATCGGACTCAGGAGGTTGGGTTTCGAATCTTACCGTTGGCTGATGTTTTCGCACCCATAAAGAAAAATTTATCACGGCTACAGCTCTGAATTAATTTGCGCCGACTGTCATGCGAGAGCATTTTTTCCGACCTGAGTTGGTTTATGTTTTTATGTTGTTTTACAGGAAGCACTTTTGTTCAGGTGGCATTTTAAGCACAATTTATTGAAATACCATGATGAGTATGCCTTGATGCCTGTTTATTCGGCATTGGAATGGAACCTAAAATTTTCTAACTGTAATAGGCTGCTAGTATAGTGAGTTTGAGGGCCTATGTTGTCACGTTGATTTGAGGTCAGCTCTTGCGCAATCGTTTGCATTTTTTACTGAATTGCATAGAAGGTGGTCATTATAACCCCCACGAAATAGCTTTCATTATGGCCTGTTGCTATAATCGGGATGGGGCAATGGACTATCTGACCTCTGAAAGGGGGCTATAATGGGAAAGACCCATTTTTTAACTCCTTTGAGCGATCTGTTTTTTTCATTCGTGAATCGTTTGTGGGTTCCACGTAATTTTGATCTTCGCTATTTTTAATTGGACGAGTTAGGGCCAGTTGAAGATATCTAATTAAATGTTATTTGAGCGCGGATTGACCAAACTAGAAATAGCACAATAGGTAGTAGAAAAACAGCACAACAGGTAATTAAAAACAGCACAACAGGTAATTAGAAAAATAGATTTAAAGGTGTTTCATTTTTTCAATGGTATTTTGAAGCAATTAAATCTTTAGAAGTAACAATTAAACCTTGAATTTGAAGTTTGAGAATTCACGTTTTTTCAGTTCATTTTTCTGCTACCTGATGTGCTGTGTGATTGCCTCAATCGATTTAGATCGACGATGCCAGTGTTACTCGTGTTGTGTCAGATTTTTAAAAACCTATAACTCGTATTTAAATTGCTTTTATTCAAAAATTAAGTCTGTTACTGAAAAGGGGTTGTAAGTTAAGCTATTATAAGGTCCTGGTAGCCAAGTGAATACTCAATCAGAATGTTTTTTTTTACTAGTCCGGGTAATCGAGCTCTTCCTTGGTCGGAATTTTTTGCACTCTGAAAAATTTGTAAAGGCTATAGAAAATTATCAGTCCCTCTCTGGATTAAATTGCCCGCCTGTCATTCTAGAGTATATTGCCCCTTGTTTGTCAGTTTGTTCTTAAGCACTGATTCAGCGATATGGTTTTATTTGAAAAGGGCATTCAAGAGCCATTTTCTTTAAAGAAATTAATGATTAAGAGTTTTTGAGTAAGAAATATTGGTGCTTTTGATTTATAATTCGTGTGCATGAAGAATAATGGGGCCATTTTAATTTAGACGAGATTTAGGCAATTTCATTTTGCTTTTTTTCTGTGGTATTGGAGTTATATTTTGACCACATTGCCACTTTTTATTTTTAAGAGGAGTTGGCTGTGGAGTTAAGTTTTAGCTGCTGAAAGTTTTCATCTTGTTTGATTTTCTAAATCAAATTAAATTTTTCCGTTTCCTCTCAACATAACTTTCAAAATTCCTTATTACTCTCGAACGAAATTTGAAGCATTTATTGTAGATACGTGTGTATTTTTTGTTGCTCTCGAATGACAGTTTTGCTCTTTTCTTCCAGAATAATTTTTGACTTGTCAAGTGATTTCAATTGTTCTCATTCCGATTTAAACTTTGTTTTTCAAACGAAACCGGTTGTCAGAGACTCGATGACAGGGCCCTGAGAGCCCGATAGCCCAGTGGTTAATAGCTTCGTCGAGGTGACTGAATCCGACTCAGGATGTTGGTTTTCGAATCTTACCGTTGGCTGATGTTTTCGCACCCATAAAGAAAAATTTATCACGGCTACAGCTCTGAATTAATTTGCGCCGACTGTCATGCGAGAGCATTTTTTCTGACCTGAGTTGGTTTATGTTTTTATGTTATTTAGCAGGAAGCACTTTTGTTCAGGTGGCATTTTAAGCACAATTTATTAAAATACCATGAGATGAGTAAGTATGCCTTGATGCCTGTTTATTCGGCATTGGAATGGAACCTAAATTTTTCTAACTGTAATAGGCTGCTAGTATAGTGAGTTTGAGGGCCTATGTTGTCACGTTGAGTTGAAGTCAGCTCTTGCGCAATCGTTTATGCATTTTTTACTGAATTGCGTAGGTGTCCATTATAACCCCCACGAAATAGCTCTCATTATGGCCTGTTGCTATAATTGGGGTGGGGGCTATGGGCTATCTGACCACTAAGCGGGCGGCTATAATTGGAAAGACGGATTTTCTAACGCCTTTGAGCGATCTGTTTGTTCATTAGTGAGTCGTTTTTTCTGTGCACGTAAATTTGATCTTCGTTATTTTTAATTGGAGGAGTTGGGGCCAGTTGAAGACATCTAATTAAATTTTGTTTGAGCGCGGATTTACCAAACTAGAAACAGCACAACATGTAGTAGAAAAACAGCACAACAGGTAATTAGAAACAGCACAACAGGTAATTAGAAAAATAGATTTAAAATTTTGTTTCATTTTTTCACTGGTATTTTGAAGCAATTATTTCTTTAAAAGTAACAATTAAACCTTAAATTTGAAACTTGAGAATTCACATTTTTTGAATTCATTTTTCTGCTACCTGATGTGCTGTGTGTTGCTGCTGTACGAAGCTATCAAAGCTATTGACTGGCAATCTGTCAAGCTGTTTTCAGATTTTTAAGTGAACTTTAAGTGGTCAAATATTGAGGGAACTTGCATTATCTTAAACTCAACTTTAACTTCATTGAATTATTTTAAGTTTTTGACTTTGGGAAACATCTGGGTAACATTTGGCGAAAAAGTATTTGTTTTATGCAATCCGTTAATCCAAGGCCAGCGTAATTCTGAAACTAGGAGGTGAATGGAGTGCTATGCTCGGGTATGTTACATAGATTGAAAGTATATGAGATCACTTGGGTTTCAGATTTCCGAGGCTATGACACTGGCGATAGTAGGTCCATGTCTGATGCCAATGCTTTCGCACATCGATCGAAAATGAACGGCCATCGCAATACCATTCGGGACAAACGACACGTTGATGGAAGTGAAGTGGATCTGGTTGAAACGACAGAAGTCGAAACTACGGATTACGAAAAAAGAGGTAAGTTGACGGTATGAATTTTAACCATTAGCCGAATTCATTCAAATCATCGGTATACTTTATAGTAGTTGTAAACATTATTTGATCTCATTATCGACTACAACATTATTGACTGACTGCCTCTTGCTCTTTGTCCTGATGTGAAGTGTCAACTATTGAGCAAGAATAGTTTACCGTTTTTTTTTTTTTCATATCATTTTGTCATTTTAGATTTTGATCTCAATATCCCAGTTCTTTCCATGTGGTGATGGGCTATATTCTGTGTCTCTATATAGATCTTCATTATTTAACAGGTCAGTAGTTACATCGTTGAAAATACTGAAAAACAATTGGGAAAACTTTATTAAGTGAATGCTGTATTAAGATCGGGTATATACAAGATTAAGAATGCTCTATTAAGATCTGCTGTATATATTATGGTCTCATTGAATCTTCCTTCTATGTTATGAAAATGAGATTTTAACCGGGAAAATGATCTGAAGAATTCAACTTTTTAGGCTTTGATCAGCATCGCCTACGGAGCAGTAGCGCCCTTAATAGCCGTCATCGTCATAAACCAAGAGGAACTAGCCTCGTTGAGACTATTGGAGATTCAGAGGGAGAAATGGGGTTGCTCTCTTCAGCCGCAGGGAGATACCAATCTGATAAAGAGCCGAATTTTTTAAAAATATTCGGAGAGGAGAGGTCGGGTCAAGCTAGCCGTGTTCGGAGGTTGGTTGATATAACTCTGGGTTTGAACATGAGCTCGTTTCTAAATCACAAGTATACTGAATTCAAGTTACAAAAAAGATTATATGTTTAATAGCCGGCGTCAGCTATTCAAATTACGAGGATTAAGGTGTCGTACTTGTTTACCATTCCAACAATTTGAATTGGATTTAAGCATTGTTTTTTTCACAAATAGAAGTATTGGTGGATAGCCTTTTTTGAGCAATAATTCTGTTGGAGTCTATTTGATACAGGTAAACAAAGTGTTTAGATAAAATACTCGCTTCTCGTATTTTTAAAAATTCCAAAGAAAAGTTTGTGATTTTGCAAATGGACATTTCAAAACATTTTTTGAAAAACTTGTTTTTATAGCTGCGAAGCTGTAAGCTGAGCGTAGCTATATTGCGGT
The DNA here is from genome assembly GCF_964194025.1 of Convolutriloba macropyga. NCBI lineage: Eukaryota > Metazoa > Xenacoelomorpha > Acoela > Convolutidae > Convolutriloba > Convolutriloba macropyga. Next base: position 69,579,704 of record NC_134471.1, read on the forward strand.
GCTCTTGGTTTTTTACAATTCAAAGAATTTGAATTGTATTGGTGCGCTGTGTTTTTACGACTCGAAGAGGAGTATTGGAGAAGTCCTTTTTTTTAAGATGTGTTCACACATTTTTGTTGATCGTTCAAATGACTTTGATCGTTGAAAACGGGATAAACAGGTAAAGCTCAGCGGGGATTAAGTTTCATTAGAGGCCCAAAGTGGGCTTTAGTTGTCCTTCAAGTGCTAATAGTGGTGCAGCTGCTGGGATGGCCTTAATTAAAGGTTAAAAGGTCATTTTTAGGAGTTTTTGGGCTCAAATGGTGCAATTTTTCATGTTTTTGTGATTTTTTTGAGTTTATTTGTTTGATTAGTCTTAGGTTGAAGTTTTTAAAAGTTGACTAAGGTCGTTTGCGACACAAAGTTGCTTGTTATGAGCATTCTATGAGCTATAAGTTTTGGTACTACAAACACACCCTCGCGAAAGGATACTAGTTTTTGCAATTTTTCAGGTTTTTTGAAAATTTTTTTTTAGCCCTAGGTGCCAAGAAACCTCCTCTAGAGTTTGATAAAGGGTTTGATGATAGATTACTGCATAGCTTCTAGTGGTAATGGAATGGTTTTCTTCTTTTTGCCATCATGAATTTTAGCATTTTTTGACAAAGGTTGCAATTTTTTCATATTTTTTGACATTTATTGTCATTATTCAAGTTGTTTGAGTCCCAGGGGCCAGAAACCTCATTAGCGGTTGGATAATAAGTTGCTCAAAAATTTTTAGTTGCCATGGAATAGGTTTCAACATTTCAATATCACAAATTTTAGCAATTTTTTTTGACAAAATTCGCATTTTTCAGGTTTTTAAAAATATGTAGAATGGTTTTTAACATTTTAGTGTCTCGAATTTTAGCATTTTTTAAATGAAATCTGCAATTTTTTTAAGGTTTCCTAAAGTTTTTGTCAGTTTGTGATATTCGTCCATTCTCAAGTGCGAGAAAACCTATTCCACGTTCTGATAAAAAGTTACTGCATGGTTTTTAGTTTCAATGGATTTGTTTTCAACAATTTAACCTTTCGACTTTTGGAAGTTTTTTGTTAAAATTTGCAATTTTTTTCAAGTTTTTTCAAAACATTTGTATTTTGTTTTTTTTCTTGTCTCAGTAGACAGGCAACCTCATCCAGTGTTTGATAGTATGTTATTAAATAATTATTAAATGCTAGGGGGCAACTGAGTGGCTTTCAACTTTTTAATAGAACGAATTTCTATTTTTTGAAGTTTTTGTCTAAATTTTATTGCCTATCGATCTATGAGCCAATGAGTTTTTTAAAGCTTGGAATTGGGTTACTGGATAGCCTCTACAGACATAGAAATGATTCTGAAGATATTTGTATTACGATTTTCAGCAACATTTTCTGATAATTTGCGATTGATTTCTTTTTTCTAAATTTTTTGGTCATTTTCGAGTTAATTATCGATCTTCAAGGGCCAATGAATATATTTCAGGTCTTGCAGATATAATACTGGACCGATTTCAGAAACAAAAATTGATTTTGAACATATTTTTTTTGAAATAGGTTAAAGGGAAAAAATTTTGCCATAGGTTTGAAAGCTTCGAGTTTTAGCAATGAGTATATTTTGTTTAGTTTTTTTTTCTTTTAATTTCTCAACTTTTTGATGATTTTGTTTGTGTTCTGGCTGGAATTGTTCAAGTGATCTGCTGGTCAGGTAGAGTACGTCTGAGTTTTTCATTCAATTCTTTGAATTGTATTTCAGGACTTGTCCTGCTATGTTTTTTTGTTTCGTCGTCTGACGCTCTTTTTTCGTTTTACATTTGTTCACACACCAAAGCTGAAAAAGTCAAATTTTCTGAATGGCTTCTTCCTCTCACTAACGGCATTTGCGCGCGTGACGTCATTTCTCACTCGCTTTAGCGAAAGTTATTAGGTTATTTGCGTGATTAGATTTTGATCATACGTGACTTACCTCACTCAATAAAATGACTTTTGCACTTTAAAACTTAAGTTTAATTTGAATTTGTTTAAGGTCCAAGGAACTCATATGTGCAGTAAAGGTCCCTAATAAGAGGCTTCTTTGGAATGAATTTTAACAAGCTTTTTTAATTTATCGCTGAATGTTTTTTTAACCTAGTTTTTTGAGCGGCGTCGATTTTTTTTTCAATTTAGATCTGTATCTGTTTCTATCTCTATTATATGGCACGCAGGTCTATTCTTTCGCAACTATTCCGGCAATCTGCCGGCTATGTTGTTAGTTTTAGTTTGTCCTATTTAGCAGTTTTGTAGCGGAAACTTGTACTACTTATTGATTTTATGTGATGCAATTAATTCTTTGTGCAAATATTGAGCTTTAGTGATCTTTTCCTGAGTGACTTCTCAGGAAAGAGTCAGTAAAACATATGTAAAAGTCAATATTGCACATAAAAAATTTTGAGCACAGTCTTCTAAATAAAAATCAAAAGCAGAGAACGAGTGAATGATTTTTGTTCATGCATTATTTTGAGAGAGTGCGGGAAAACTTTCGATCAGCTTGTTTTAAGTTTTCAACACTTACTTACGTTTTTAAATGGTTTTCAACACACAATTTAATTTTAAAAATCAATTAGCAATGATTTGTACTTTTTTGAAAGTTATTGTGCTACAAATCTCTTTTGAGCTTGTAACTGGGTTCTTGCGTACATTTCAGCGCTTCTGAAGACATGAGCATCAAAAATTATTGCTAATTGTTAGTATTTGTAGCCAATTTTGAGTTTTATGATGTGCTGTTTTTCCTTGTTTCTTCTTGCCTCTTACATGCCCGGAAAGATTTCTTAGATATAGTTTTTTTCTGCTCGTTTATTTTTCATTCGAATACCTGGTATTAAACAAACTATATACAATTTATATTCTGTTTTCTTTTTCTCTGAAACTGTTGAGCTATTTTTGCCTCTTTGGCCCTTCATGTCAATTTGATCTGCGGTTTGAGGTCAGGTCTAGCATTTTCAGTTTTTCATCCAATTCTTTTGACTTGTCATGCTATTTTTTAAAATAAATTTTTAAATTAATTGGCACAATTTTTAACAGCCTTCCGTGATTAGTTTTAATCAATAATATTTTACTCAACCCTAAGTGAGTTTCTCAGACTAATGTCAGTTTCACTTCACGTTATTTTAGCGTTTTGAAGGTGAATAAAGTACCAAATGGTAATGGTCGTAGATAATAAACTATGCCGAAAAAAATTACGCAGTCTAAATTTCAGAAATTTTTGTGCAGCGCTTTTGTATATTAAATTCTGGCTGTATATTAAATCCAAAATTCCCTCCGCTCAATTCTGGTAAATTACTGTTGAATAGCCACCTCAGCTTCTCAACTGGCTATTATAGTGCTCATATTTTTTTTACTTCGTCGATTAAAATTTTTTTCGCTTTACCTTAGTTTACAGCTTGTTCAACATTTTGAGTGAAGTCTTTTCAACTTCTCTAGGCTAGTTTCACTCTTCTCTCATTCTGCTAAAAGTTATTTTAGACAGCAGTTGCTCAGCAAAGCAATTCAAAATGAACAGAGTCAGTATAAAAAAAACGGAATCAGAAATTGAAACCGGATGAACCCATAAAGCCCAATTTTAGATGCCCGTTACTCGAACTTTGTTCTTAGTTACCATCTCTAATGCTTATTTTGATACTAGCCCTTGTGGCGTTTCCTCCGAAAAAGAGGTATGTTCAGCTCCAAAATGACATCAAAATAGTTTGTACTTAAAAATTGTGTACACAAATCTTTTTTTTATTAATAGCCGCACAGCGATAGCTGGGGCTATTATTGGCCTTCTCTTGGTTTTTTTTTATTTCGTCGTCATGATTTTTGTTACGACCATATGACGTCACAGCCACTTTTTGTTCATTTGGTCATGCAATTTCAACTGAATTTCATGTGTGACGTCATTTTTCGCTCTTAGTGGAGCGAGTTTTTTTGTTCATGCGCGTGATTAAATTTTTGGTCACACTTGACTTACCTCACTCTCAAAAATGACTTCCTCACTTTGAAATTGACTTTTATTTACTTTAATTCAAAGAGATAAGGTCAAATGGGTTTGTGTCACTCTAAATGAAGGTTATTTGAGATCAGCTAATAGAGGCAGCAATAACTTATACAAATTTTTAATAAAAATATAACAGATCAGCCTTAATGAAAAGACGAATTTTTTTTACTGTTTTTTTAGACTGCCGATCTACGAATCTATTGCGGCTATTTTCTGGCAATCTGCCAGCTATGTTTAGTTTTTTTCTCTTCTTTCAATCCCAATCTTGGTTTTGGGAATCAGTGGCGGCTATTTTCCGGCAATCTGCTGGGTATGTTTATATTCTACTGCACGAAAGTCTATTTTTCATTGGTTTTTACCGTGTCTATTTTCTTATGCTTTGCTGACTATCGAATGCTGTTCTTGTGAGGTTTTGGTAATCAGGTATTTAATTTTTTTTTCAATATCTGGATTGTATTTCACAACTTGTTGCACTATCTTTTCAATTCTTTTTGCTTTTTCCCAACTTTTTTCGTTGTGCACAAGTCACCAGTTTCACGTTTGTCTTCTGACTTAGTGTATTCTGACCTTAGTCACTCTTTCGAGTGAATGGGGTTCAGATTTTGTCGAACATTTTAACGCAAGAAGACGGTGAAAACATTTTTAAATAGTTATTAAATCGTTGTGCATTAGGTTATCAGAATGAATTACATGGATGTAATTTGGTATTGTTGTATTGAGCTTCAGAAGCTGAATTAAGCAAAGTCATCTAATGCAACTATTTTTGTCATTTTGTACCTTTTTTCATTCTCAAGCGGCATATTTCCAAATATATGATTTTGTTGCTAAATTTTTTTAAGTTGAAAGCCTAAATTGGCTCTGATTCCAGCAATTTTAGGTCACTTGCACTTGAAAACGTTAAATCTTGAGAATGAAAATAGGGAAATAGCAATTGGAATGCGTCCAGTGTGAAATAAATCTGTTTAAAAGTTTTTTTTCTCATTAGGTAACAATTTTGTCAGCAGTAATAGCCTTTCCTCAGTCAACTTTTCATTAACCTCCCGTGTCAGAAATCAAAATTGAGCAGTTGTTTTCACTTTTCACCCGAATTTTAGTGGGGGCTGAGGAATTATATTCCCAGCTGGGTTTTTTGTTCAGTTTTTTTTTACTCTTTTAACTTGTTCTGTTTTACTTGTTATAGCTGCGAAGCTGTAAGCTGAGCGAAGCTATATTGCGGTGCTCTTGGTTTTTTACAATTCAAAGAATTTGAATTGTATTGGGGCGCTGTCTTTTAAGATCTGTTCACACATTTTCATGATTTTTGAAGTCAAATTGGAGTAGTGATTTTGGTCACGCCGAAACAGGAAGTGCAGCGAAAAAGCGAGTGGTTTTGCGGCGTGAATTTTTTTTGCTCTAATTTTAAAGTAGAGTGAGAAAACGGTGTTTGAACAAAAATTCGGTTTCTTGGTAGTGATTTTTTGTTCACATGCGGCAATTTCACTCTGATTTTTACGGTTTTTTCGATTTTTTGGATCGGATTTTTTTCTAAATGGTTTTCCCAATCCATTCGCAGCTCTTTCTAGGCCTAGTTTTTTGTTTGAATTAAATTTTAATTTCTCGACAGTAGTTTTTTTTGTTCACATGCGGCATTTTGACATTGATTTTTTGTTTTTTTTTGTTTTTTTTATCTGATTTTTGTAAATGGTTTTCTCAATTCACTGATATTCCATTCTAGGTCTAGTTTTTTTGTTTAGTCAATGAAAATTCTTTGAATTGTACGTCAAGACTTGTCCTGCTATGTTTTTTTTTGTTTCGTCGTCTGACGCTCTTTTTTCGTTTTACATTTGTTCACACAGCAAAGCTGAAAAAGTCAAATTTTCTGAACGACTTCTTCCTCTCACTAACGGCATTTGCGCGCGTGACGTCATTTCTCACTCGCTTTAGCAAAAGTTTATAGGTTATTTGAGTGATTAGATTTTGATCATACGTGACTTACCTCACTCAGTAAAATGACTTTTGCACTCTAAAATAAGTTTAATTTGAATTTGTTTATGGTCAAAGGAACTCATTTGTGCAGTAAAGGTCCCTAATAAGAGGCTTCTGCGGAATGAAATTTAACAAGCTTTATTAATTTATCGCTGAATGTTTTTTACCTAGTTTTTTTGAGCGGCGTCGATTTTTTTTCAATTTAGATCTGTATCTGTTTCTATCTCTATTATATGGCACACAGGTCTACTCTTTCGCAGCTATTCCGGCAATCTGCCGGCTATGCTCTTTTTTGTGATTGTACTATCTTTCAAAGACGTTTTTTCAGAATTTTGTATGAAGTTGTATTTTATGTTACAATCGTGGTATCAAATCTTTTTGATGAAATTGGGGTTCTCCTGTTTCAGCTTTTTTCTGACTGGTTTTTTCATTTGTGGTTTTATATGATTTTATAACCTTTTGTTAGATTCATTATTTCATAAGCTCCATAGGTGAACATGGCCTACGTCACTCAGTGTGTACCTGGTTATTATCTATTTAATGATGAGCTCTTTAATTTTGATTATATTTTGAATCCTCGGGTTAAATTTACAGGAGGTCTTTTATTGACTTCTGTACTTGCTTATAAGTGTAAACTGTGAGTTTTAGATTTTATCGAAATTAAATAGAGGGCATGAAGGATTTTTGAAAATAAAAATGTTGCCTAAGAGACATTTCTGTTAGCGGTTTAGTTCGAAAACGGCATAGATGTTGATTTCGCATATCATTTTTGTTGAGCTTAACGTTTTTCGTATACACGTCAGTTCTTTTTAATAGCCGCACAGCGATAGCTGGGGCTATTATTGGCCTTCTCTTGGTTTTTTTTACAATTCAAAGAATTTGAATTGTATTGGGGCGCTGTCTTTTAAGATCTGTTCACACCTTTTCATGATTTTTGAAGTCAAATTGGAGTGGTGATTTTGGTCACGCCGAAACAGGAAATGGAGCGAAAAAGCGAGTGGTTTTGATATTGATTTTGACATTGATTTTCTGTTTTTTTTTGTTTTTTTTTCATCCGATTTTTTTTAGAAATGATTTTCCAAATTCACTCATTGTCCGTTCTAGGTCTAGTTGTTTGTTAAGTCTATGAAAATTCTTTGAATTGTACGTCAGGACTTGTCCTGCTATGTTTTTTTATTTCGTCGTCATGATTTTTGTTACGACCATATGACGTCACAGCCACTTTTTGTTCATTCGTTCATGCAATTTCAACTGAATCGCATGTGTGACGTCATTTTTCGCTCTTATTGGAGCGAGTTTTTTGTTCATTTGCGTGATTAAATTTTTGGTCACACTTGACTTACCTCACTCTCAATAATGACTTCCTCACTTTGAAATTGACTTTTATTTACTTTAATTCAAAGAGATAAGGTCAAATGGGTGTGTGTCACTCTAAATGAAGGTTATTTGAGATCAGCTAATAGAGGCAGCAATAACTTATACAGATTTTTAATCAAAATATAACAGATCAGCCTTCAAAGAAAAGACGAATTTTTTTGGTCTGTCTTTTTTACTGTTTTTTTAGACTGCCAATCTACGAATCTATTTCGGCTATTTTCTGGCAATCTGCCAGCTATGTTAATCTATTGAAATTTAAAGCAATATTTTAACTGCTTTTTGGAGTTGTTTTTTCGTGCTTCAATTGGTACAAAATTTAGCCAAGTATGTGAATTAGCGGACATTATGTGCCAACGCGTAATAGCAAACCCCCCTTGTTTGTTTTTCTGTGTGTTTTGAATTCAAGCGCATATTTCAATTGTGATAATTTAATGAATGATGTCTCAATAATTTTTTTCAGTGGTAGTGGAGCAGAGGAGGTTCACTACCTGGAGGAAGATTTGACCAGAGCTGAGCGCAAAATTGAGTCTCTCAAACAAGAAGTGTCACGACTCCAGTTAAAGAACTCGGATGTTAGCATATCTTCTACTTTTTATCACCCCAACTAATATTAGTCCAATATTAACCCTCGCAGATTGTTATCCCCAAATCCGATGTGTCTCTTCTGTTTTTGGTTGTTATTTTGTCTTACTGATATTTATAGTATTGCTTCTATTGCTTCAGTGTCTTGTCAGAAACTAAACCATGATTACGACGGTAATCAGTGATGTTGCCTATTAATAATGATTGCGTTTGGACAAAAACAAAGTAGTTTTTGAGTTAGCGCAAGTAACGAATAATTGCTTTTTGTGGTAAACTAGTTTTCTATAAGATTTGAAAGGTTACATATAATAGTTACATACAAGAATAGTTTTGAAACATTTGGTTAAAAGTTCGCTTTGAAATATCATTCTAAGTTCAAAGTCTAATGTGGATTTTTCAATTTTGTCTGTAATTTTGCATTGTGTATAGAAAACTGAAAAATGAAAAGTTGCTTTTTACTTGGACGATGATATACTTTTTGGTTTTTGTGCATTGTAGAGCATCTAGTAATCAGTACATGTGTTTTAGCTATCACACAGTTTAGCTTACCATGTAAGTTAAACGCGGCTTTATTTATAAAATTTTAATCTGTTTGTACTTTGAATAGTGCCTCATTATTTATGTTCTGTGTTTAGAAGAGAAAGAAAAACGCAGTATCCACAGACCCAAATTCAGTTCTGGTAAGCCGGATTCTATTTTTTTTCAAATAAGGATCTCAAATTTCAGTTCACTTTGCACTTGTAGATTTTTGTTGGTTCTAAAATACTGAAATGAATTATCGGGGAAACCAACTGACCCACGACAATGTTAATTTTTTTCATAAGCGCCTGATTAGGAAATTATCTTGTTTGCGAATATGAAACGTCATTATTTTATTTGAAAACATCAAATTTGTATGTTCGGATTTAGAACTTGTAAAGCGAGTTGATGTTTTATTTTTGAACATTAAAAATCAACCAGAATGTATTCCATTGATCGTTTGTCAGCCAAGTTCTCACTTTAAGGTAGAAGGTCAGTCGCGTGACGTGGATTTGGAGCTTAGGAACCTCAGACTGATGCAGGAGCTCAAGAATGAAGAGGTTGAATCGAAGGTGGCCAATAGGGTCGCAGGTACCTTGCAAAAGCCGTTGCTTTCTCTTAAAAATATAGGCTGCTGATTGCCACTATAGCGGCCAATTATATTTTACTCATAGCAAATATGCATCATAATGAGTTGTGTTGATGCGATAAAGAACTTCGAAAATATTTTCTAGTAATCAATTAAAGCCATTATCGAACAATTCATTATACTTTTTGTGGCTTTGGCATAAATTTAAAAATTAATTTGAACTAGATTAAAATTTAATTTGAAATTAATTATTTTGAACTAGATTGAAATTCGAGAAGTAACTTTTTGCTTAAAGAAACCTCCGTCTTACAATTTTATTTACTGACTGACATTTTTCGCAATTCCATGTTGCTTTTGTTCTGTTGTGTTGGAATGATATGATGACCACGTTATGGCATTTTTAATTTGAAGAGGAAATTACCGTTGATTTAAATTTGGCTTTTTCGGCTTTCAGACTGCTATGAAGTCTAAATTTTTAAGATCAAAATTTGCTAGACTAATTTTTCGTCTGACCCTTTTGACTTTTCGTCCTAAAAAGCGGGAGAAACAGGTAACGCTCGGAGGACATTAAGTGCTCTTAGAACATTTCGGCTTAAAACTCCGGTATGGTGTGACACCCTCCCCTTCTCACATGTAATTTTGAGTTCTTCCTTTTGGAACATTGACTTCTGTTTTTCAGCATTGAATTATGGTTTCGAAGATTGGACCTAATTGGAGAGTAGCTTGATTTATAGAAGTTAGAAACTGCTGGTGATATTCAAGGTCGAAAGGTCATTTTGAAATGTTACCTCTTCACACAAAACCTGTCCCTCCCAAAAAACTACCTACAAAACCTTTCCCATTCACCTAACAAGAAACCCTACAGCCATCATTAACACCCCCCACCCCAAACCGTCCCCGTCAGCCCTCCCCCGCACCTAACGAGACCTCTAAACTATAAGTTCTCTGTTTTTGAAAAGCGTTCTATATTTTTATTAGTTTTTAATAGCCGCCCTCATCTTCTCAGCCGGCTATTATAGCGCTCCTATTTTTTTTTACTTCGTCGAATAAAAAAATGTTTCGCTTTACCTCATTTTGCCGCCTTTTCAACATTTTGCGTGATATCTTTTTGACTTCTCTAGGCTAGTTTCTCTCTTCTCTCATTCTGCTAAAAGTGATTTTGAACATCAGTTGCTCAGCAAAGCAATTCAAAATGAACAGAGTCAGTATAAAAAATTGAAGTCAGAAGTAGAAACGGGATAAACCCATAAAGCCCAATTTTAGATGCCCGCTATTTGAACGTCGTTCCTATAAGTATTAGTTACCTCTCTCTAATGCTTATTGGTATTGATAGTAGCCCCTGTAGCCTCTCTCTAAGAAACAGAAGTATGTTCAACTACAAAATGACATCAAAATAAATCGGACTTAAAAAATGTTTTTGTACAAAAATCTTTTTTTTCAATATCTTCTATTCTTTCAATCCAAATCATGCTTATTGGAATCAACGGCGGCTATTTTCCGGCAATCTGCCGGGTATGTTTTCATTTTCTCTTTGATATTTCTGATTCAGGTAAGCGCTGGGTTACTGATTTGTTTTGCAACTCTTAGTTGTTTCCAGTATTATAATGTCTGTTTTCTAGCTGAAGGAAGTTTGTTCATACCTTGAACTTTGACTTCTTTTTATCGAACATTGACTTCTGTTTTAGTACGTTGACTTCTGTTTTCGGACATTGGACTTTAACAGCTGCTTAGTGTCTAATGTGTAGTAATTAGGAACCACTTTTCTTCTATAATAATCATTTAGTTCTCCAGTAACGTTTTTACACACTTGTTATTGAATTTTGAGTGATTTCAATTGCTCTCACTTCGAGATAATGTTTGTTGTTCAAATAAATGCGATTATTAGAGAGACAATCAATTACAAGGCCTTGATGGTGGTTAATACCTCAGTTGGGGTGACGGAATCGGACTCAGGAGGTCGGGCGTTGAATCCTACCTTCGGCTGATCTTTTTGCACCCAAAGGGAAAAATTAAGGTGTGCTAGAGCCCCTGAATTAAATTTCCCGCCGGTAATTCGAGAGCAATTTTTCCGACGTTAGTCGGTTTATGTTTTCTAAAGTTTGTTTTGCTCGAAAATTTTTCAATGGACAGTTTTTGAAAACTTCATAGTTGCTGTGACTGCATAAACCAGTTATATCTGGCAATCTGAGGGCAAATTTATTTAGTAATGAGGTCGAAATTTTGTCGGAGAAGACAAATGAGCAGAAAAGCCCAATCCAGAATCCTGATGAGACGAAAGCTATACTGTTGGATTTTGAATGAATGGGGTTGAGTTTTCCCTATAAAACCAAGCAACCGGAACTCCTTGTAACCAAGAACTCAGTGACGTCAAGTTCGACATTGAAACAAACTTTAATCATGTGTTCAGACATAATCGAGCAAGTGCATGGTGAGCAGAAGAAAAGAGACGATGCGTTGTTGAAACAAGTGAGAGAGGCGAGATCGGAGAGGGAACAGCTGATCAAACAGGTGGAGGCTCTGAAGAAACAAGTCCAGTTGTGAGTAATTTTCAGATACTGTTCATAGTACTGTTTATGAAGGACCTGAAAACTAATTTTGATACTTAACTTATACTAATCTTCAAATAATCTGAATACCAGTGAATTTTAATCACTATACATTATTGTAATTAATTGCTCTCAAACGAAGTTTGTAGCAATTATATTAGTCCTATCGGTCTTTTTTTAATGCGATTTTTCGCTTGACCGATTTTTCGTCTGACGCTTTTGACTTTTCGTCCTCAAAAACGGGATAAACAGGTAGCGCCCAGCGGGCATTAAGTGCCCTTAGAGCCTTTCAGCTCTGTTTCAGCTCAAACTGTTTTGGAGACTTATACTTATACTTATGGTGTGAAGGGCGGTTCTTAGAGGTTGAGACACCCCCCCCCCCCTGTTGACCCCCCACCCCCACTATTGCCGCCACCCCCCATCGCGCTGTTGCCCCCCCAAACCCAGTGTCCCCCCATCAGCCCCCGGTGCACCCCCCCCCCCCCCCACCGTGGATAGCTACTGACAAAGCCAACCGCTCGCCGGTCGTTTGAGAGCAATTCGCCCGACGTTAGTTGGTTATGTTTAATAATAGTTATTGTAATCATTGTTATTAATATCAATCTCAAACGCAGCAATTACTGTTCCCGTCCCGTGGAGGAAACTTATGTTAGGGGAATTTTTCTTAAGATGTCCGTGTGTCCAATAGATATATTTTGCGTAGAGAAGCTCTTCAAAAACTCAATTGATTGCCAGGCATATTTTTTAATTTCGTATTAATTGCTCTCAAACGAATTTTGTAGCTGTAATAATAGTGCTACTGGTCTTTTTTATGCAATTTTTCGTACTACCTGACAATGCCCTGGCCCTCGACTTGACAATAGGGGGGCTCTGGTGTCTTGTCGTCTTTAGATTACTTGGGTTCAAAACTTGGGCTTGTTAAAATTACCTTTATTTCTTGGCTTCAGCACGACACGTGCGCTTTGTTCAATCGTATATTTTTGGGCTTATGAATCAATTTCACAGGAATCAAAGTTTTGGCGGCAAAATATGGTATGTCAGAATCAAAAGAATTATCGATGTCGATAACATTCTCGGGGCCTACGTTACCTAACCTCCTAACCTTACGGGGGTGGTTTCGGAAAAACATGTGCACGCTTAACCGCTGGTCGGGTTAAAAATCCTAAAGCAGTTTTTACTTCACGACCTAGCAGTTTTGTCGGGGCCGGTGAATGTCCTTGTCACGCGTCCCAAGGGCCATATCCCCCTTGGAGTCCATTCTTCAAGAACCCAGACAATGTCATCCACTTCCAACTTGGCCTCAGGTTTGGTCCACTTCTTTCTAGCGTTCAGAGTCGGAACGTACTCTCTCAAAAGTCTTTTCCAGATTGCTTCGAGTCTTTGTCGCACTTGTATCCACGATCAGAAAGTGATTGGGTGTGAGTGGATCCTCGTCTTCGACATCACTTCTGACATGTGTCATTGGTCTTGTATTAACTAGACTTTCGGTCTCGGCGATGATGGTTGAAAAGGTGTCCCAGGTCAACTTTGCCGATCCTAAGTTCAAAAGAACAGCTTGTTTTACGATCTGTACGAGCCTCTCCCACACCCCATCGAAGTGAGGGGCAAATGGAGGGTTTAGACGCCATTCAACAGACTGATTCAGTAGTTTCTGTCTAATGAACTCATGGTCGAGCTTGAGTGGTTGTCGTCGTATCTGTTTTCTGGCTCCAAGAAAGTTGCTGCCGTTGTCACTGAGGAATACTCGAGGTTGTCCCCGTCTCGCGATGAATCTTCGGATGGCTGTCATGTAAGTGGTTGTCGTTAAATCTTCTGTCACTTCCAAGTGCACAGCTCTCGTGACAAGACAATTGAACAAGACAAGGCAGAGAGTAGTTTTCGTCCTCACAAAAAGAGATGAACAGGTCTAGCCCGGAGGACATTTAGTTTCTCTTAGAGCCGCAGGGTTTACTGCTCTCCGAGTATGCCAATCACCGAAAGTTTAGATAAATTTATGGTGACTCGAAAGGGGGATCTTGACCCACCCCCCGCCACTTCACTACCCGCCCCTTCAATTAAGCAAAAGCTGATTGATTTAAGGGTGTGGGTGTGATGTATGTGTACACATGTTCGTGTAGTTCGGGTGTTGTAATATTTGGTCACTGTTTTTTTTTTTCAAGATGCAGACTTTGTTGCAGACCTCTATTAACAATGAGAAGTCGTTGTTAAAAATTAACAATGAGAAGTCAATGAGAAGAAATTTCTTTGTTAATGGTTTTAAAATTTTCATTGTGTTGGCATAACTTTTTTTTAGTTTGGCCCATTTAGTTCTGATTGTTGTCCTATCGCTAGAGTATCATTGATTAAAAATTTGGTTAAAAAACTTGGACGCTGCTCATTGTTGGAGCTACTAGTTTGCCCGTTCATACTTTCAACAGGGGTAATGATCTCGGCTCATAATATTTACTATTTTAAGCAACATCTCAGCAAGCAAGACGGTAGGCAAGGAGACCGAATTATGAAAAAAGTTGCAGATTTAGGTATTATAATTTGTCCCCCGCGGGCCGGTGGTTGCGCGTCGCGGCGATAACCGGCCGGTGGTTTCCGGATTACATCCCACAGCAGATGATAGACATGGTCATTGACAACGATCCGCTGGGGCTCAAAATCACCAGATCTCTTAAAAATGACCTTCTTTTAGTTCCTCTTGTTCACTGGAATACCCTTTAAATGGAAAATTCTATGCGCAGTCTTGATTATAACGGTTAACAATGCCTTAGTTCTCAAAGACTACATAACATTCGGCGTGCTTTTATGTCGGTTTTTTTACTTCGGCTTACTCTGCGTTCACCGTTAATTCTGCTGGTCGAGATATTTGATATGAAATATTAAAGTATATAAACACGTTCAAATGAAAAGTCATGGATAAAACACCCTGGCAAGTTTCTTGCTCATGTAAGTTGACCCTGACCTGTATGCTCTAGTTAAATTATTTTCACTATATGTGATTTGATTGTGTTTCAGTCTTCAGAAGCCAAAAGGGGAGCAACTGACAGATGTAATTGGAGATGACAGTCAGCCGGTTAGTCTCGAATTAAGTGGTCGGAGGTCATTTTTTGAACTAGTTAATTAATCTCAAACGACATTTATCGCAATTATTTTAGTCTTATGGTCTTTTTTATGCAATTATTTTCTTGACCGATTCTTCGTCTGACACTTTTGACTTTTCGTCCTAGAAAAGGCATTAAGTTCTCTTAGAGCCCCTTTGGCGGTTTGCGATACACCAAAACTTTTTTGGAGACTTAAATTCATGTTGTGAAGGGTGGTCCCACGACCTTGTAATTAGTCAAAGCTAGCTACTAACGATATCAACCCCTACCGAGGCGTTTGATAGCAAGTCGACCGATGTTATGTTTAATTGCTCTCAAACGAAGTTTGTAGCAATTATATTAGTCCTGTCGGTCTTTTTTACGACTCGAAGAGGAGTATTGAGATTCTACAGGTTTTTTTTAGCAGAAAGCAAGTTTGTTCATGACTTGACTTTTGACTTCTTTCTGTTCGAGCATTTACCTCCGTTTTTGATTGTTGACTTCTGTTTTCGAACATTGGACTTTAACAGTAGCTTCGTTTGTAATGCATAGTAATTAGGAACTGCTGCTCAATGTGAAGAGGTCATTTTGAGATTTTTTTTGTTCCTATATAAGTCACCCCTAATTATCTAAACTACACCGCACAAACCCCCCCACCACCTATCTACCCCCCCCCCACTGCACCTGCACACCCCAACTTACCCTTCACCTACCCATATCCCCTCCCTTCACCTAGCTACCCCCAACTACCCCAGCACTACCCACCTCCCCAAACTAACTACCCACCCACCCCAACTAGCTCCCAGCACCTAAAAAATTGACGGCTTTTTAAAACACTTCAATGTGGTTTGTTGGGCTACTTTTGTTTTTTTCTCTTGTCTATTTTGATGTTCTGATTTCGGTAAGGTTAGGTTCAAGATTATAATGCACGACGATTTCCGGTATTTTTGATCCTCAAGGGTCAGAAAACCTCCGTTAGGATTTGATATTTAGTTACTGGAAATTTTTTGTTTGTCTCAGATTAATATTACAAGTTCTAGCAAATTTTTTTTGTAAAACTTGAAATTTTTAGTTTTTGAAATATTTAGTCATTTTTTAGATTTTTCTGGACTCAAGGGCCACGAAACTTCCTCTAGGGTTTGAGAAAATCTTACTGCATAATTTATTGATATAATGGAATATTCTTCAAGACTTTAATATCACGAATTTAAGCAATTTAAGCAGTTGTTTGCAGTTTTTTTTCTTGTTTTTGATTTTTTCGGCACCAGAGGCCCTGGCACCTCCTCCAATGTTTGATAATAAGCTGCTGCATAGTTTCTAGAGTTAATGTGATGGTGATCAACATTTTTTATGACTTCAGTTTTAGTAATTTTTGGAGAAAATTTAAAGTTTTCAAATTTTTGGAAATTTTTTATGTTCCAAGTGTATGGATCTTTATGAGCCTTTGAAGCTGTTTCAGGCTTTAAATAGGGATACCGGATAGTCAGCAATTATATTAGTCCTGTCGGTCTTTTTTACGACTCGAAGAGGAGTATTGAGATTCTACAGGTTTTTTTTAGCAGAAAGCAAGTTTGTTCATGACTTGACTTTTGACTTCTTTCTGTTCGAGCATTTACCTCCGTTTCTGATTGTTGACTTCTGTTTTCGAACATTGGACTTTAACAGTAGCTTCGTTTGTAATGCATAGTAATTAGGAACTGCTGCTCAATGTGAAGAGGTCATTTTGAGATTTTTTTTGTTCCTATATTTTCTGGACTCAAGGGCCACGAAACTTCCTCTAGGGTTTGAGAAAATCTTACTGCATAATTTATTGATATAATGGAATATTCTTCAAGACTTTAATATCACGAATTTAAGCAATTTAAGCAGTTGTTTGCAGTTTTTTTTTCTTGTTTTTGATTTTTTCGGCACCAGAGGCCCTGGCACCTCCTCCAATGTTTGATAATAAGCTGCTGCATAGTTTCTAGAGTTAATGTGATGGTGATCAACATTTTTTATGACTTCAGTTTTAGTAATTTTTGGAGAAAATTTAAAGTTTTCAAATTTTTGGAAATTTTTTATGTTCCAAGTGTATGGATCTTTATGAGCCTTTGAAGCTGTTTCAGGCTTTAAATAGGGATACCGGATAGTCTCTTGAGACAATAATTTAGTTTTTAAGATTTTAATGTCTTGAATTTTAGCAAGATTTTGTTAAAATTTGCATATTGTTCCACATTTTTTCAATATTTTTTGTCCTTTTCTGAGTTTAACGACCATTACTGTCCAACAAATTTTTTCATGTCTTGCAGATGGGCTACTTGACAGAACTCATCGAGGCAAGAAATGGTTTTGATTTTTTTATTGCGAAGTTGTAAAGTTTTTTAATTTTACCTTTTTCATTTATTTTCTATATGATTTATTTATTAACAAGGTTAAAAAACTGGAAGTTGCAGTGTCGAATCCAATCATGGAAGATATTTCGGTCTCTTTCTCTCTCTTTCGGTTAGGGTTCCTTTCCTCCTGTCTCTCGTTCTTGTTTTATCTCTCTCTCTCTCTCTCAATCTCTCTCTCTCTCTCTCTCTCTCTCTCTCTCTCTTTGTTGATGCCGCACTTCAGCTGCTGTTATGTAGCGTAATGTCATCATCTCTGATTCTCATTATCAATAAGTTATAGTTGAATTATTTTTTTATCATAAATGATCTAACAGGCACTTTTTAGGAAACCATTGTTAATTTCTCTCAAAAGCAATTTGTAACAAATATATTATTTCCTGTTTGTCTTTTATGCAATTTTTCGCTTGGCCGATTTTTCGTCTGACTCATTTCACGTTCGTATTCAGAAACGGGATAAAGAGGTATTGCCCTGAGAACACTAAACCGTGGCTAGTTGTTGACTAAGCCAACCCCTCGCCGGTCATTTGAGAGCAATTGGCCAGACGTTAGTTGGTTACGTTTCAATTCTGTTTTTGATTGAATCGCACATACTAAGAGACGAAGAATTACAGCATGTCTTGGCAAAACGGAACCAAGCCACTGAAAAGGTTGTTGTTTTTTTCCTGAAGGTACTGCTTGGTTTTGTTGCAAAGGGTGCAAATGATGAAGAATGGACAAGGAACTTGCATGTTGTTCATTGTTCACTGAACAATGGCTCCAAATAATCTTCGAATTCAATTGCCGGTAGTTTTTCTAATCGGAAATTTGCGGAAGCAAGTTTTGCGCTTGTACGGTTTCTTCATTGACCTATTTCACCTCGTGGAAACTTTTGAGCGTCAGAAACTGTTCAGTGTTTTAAGGTATTCGTTGTTCTACAATAAGAGTGTTCTGCAAGTTTGTATTAAATAATTGACATTTCATGTGTATGTTTAGAGCATTGATAGACTTTTGGAGCAGATTGAAAATGCCTCCAGTGGATTCGACATTGAGAAGGCAGGAGCAGTTCTGCTAGATAGAGTCATGAAAACAAAGGAGACAGTCGCACATATTAGAGACGAAGAATTACAGCATGTCGTGGCAGAACGGAACCAAGCCACTGAAAAGGTTGTTGTTTTTTTCCTGAAGTTACTGCTTGGTTTTGTTGCAAAGGGTTTTTATTACGGTAGTATTCGGTGCTTTAATTTCTCTCAAATAAAATTTTAAGCAATTATGTGGGCGCTGTTGATGTTGTTGTTCCGACCCACTTTAGTGGGAGAGGAACTATATCCTCAAATGGTTTTTTTGGTTGACAATTTTGGCCCATCGATATATTCATCGTAGAGAGTTGTGAGTGGTATCATTAAAAAGCCCGTCCAGCGTAGAATTTGGAATTGAAAAAGATTTTTTCAATTTTCACGTTTTATAGGGAAATATTGAGGTTTAAAGTTTTGTGAATATTAGACAGCCGTTTTTGTTCACATTTTCGGTATTTGTGACCTGATTTTTGTCAATTTTGCTAAAATTTGTTCAAATTGTTAACTGTAGTGTGATTAATTTTATCTCTAAATATAAAGGAGGGTTGCTGAATTGTTCGATCCGAGTTTTTTGGCTAGAGTTTATGCTAAATTTTGGCTAGAGTTTATGCTAAATTGTTCGATCCGAGTTTTTTCGCTAGAGTTTATGCTCAAAACTGCGGCCATATTCTTTTTAAGCTGACAAATGAGC
Source organism: Convolutriloba macropyga (assembly GCF_964194025.1). Lineage (NCBI taxonomy): Eukaryota > Metazoa > Xenacoelomorpha > Acoela > Convolutidae > Convolutriloba > Convolutriloba macropyga. The sequence continues at coordinate 69,598,471 of NC_134471.1, forward strand.
TAGTTGTACACCCACTGGCTTTGAGAGTCTTTTGGAGTTATAATTTTGCCAGTTTTTTTTGGCAAATTTAAACTCTATAAATATATAAAACGCATTTTTATTTTTGACAAACTGAAAAATTATGTTAAAGAATTGATCTGTTTTGCAACCATTTGAACAAATGAGTATTTTTTTAGACGTAGAAACATCTGGGCTGATGTTGATATCGCCATGGATCCTTGCCATAAAATTTTTTTTAGATTTTAATGGGGCACGACTTTTTAAAATGTTTCCGCTATGTAAATGTTTTTTAATAGCCGCATACCAATAGCTGGGGCTATTATTGGCCTTCTCTTGGTTTTTTTACGACTCGAAGAGGAGTATTGGTTTTCTTTTTTTACAGGAAGTAGATTTGTTCACGCGGCATTATGACCTAAAAGCGAAAGTGAAAAAAGCTGTCTTGGTGAACAGATTTTCGCTAAGCGAGAGAAGTTTTTTGATCTTAAGCTGGGTTTAGTGAATGACTTTTTGACTTTGAAAAGTAGTTTTCGACTGAATTGCACATATAGATAACCCTTTTAGCCGTTTTTTTTTTCGTCTAAGTGGCCCAGTTTTTTTGCTTTTAATTTGGTTTCTTGTAGAAATAATTTTTTTTCGATACTATATTAAAATGTCAACCTCGGAAATTGATGCTACAGTGTTTTGCAGAGCCTGAAAATGCGATTCAAGTTGAAAATTGGCACATAATTCTTAATTTTTTAGTTAATTTTTGGCTTTTTTTCTATTAATTTCTTCATTTTTGGATCTTTTAACCGTCTTTTTGTCAAAAATCAGTTAATATGGCAACTTCTCTTTGATAATTCCTATACTCAACGCCTCTTTCCAGCTCGATGTATTTTTGTTTTATAAAATTGTACATATGCTAATCCGATTTAGTTTTTTTCCGGTTTTGTCATTTTTTTTTATTTTTGTTGTAATTGCTAGAAATAGTTTTTTGTGCAACATGAGGGACTTTAATTTCGTTTCAATAAAAAAATCATTTTTGTCGTTAATTTTTGAAAAAACCTTAAAACTTTTTCATAAATGCAGTCTTAACTTAAAAGTTCTTTGACTATTTTTTTGCAAAATGTTTCAATGTTTCGTATTTATGAATTTTGTTTTTTCCTATTTTTTGTTCTCTTCAGGAGGATAGATCTGTGTATCGGATGACTAGTTATCTTTTCAAAAATCAAGAATGTTTTTTTTGTTACGGTGTTCCTTACACTGTGCCCATATTCTGATATCGTTGACCATATGACCATCGCGGGTCACTCACCGCCTGACGATTATGACCATATGTTGATATCGCCATGGATCCTTGCCATAAAATTTTTTTTAGATTTTAATGGGGCACGACTTTTTAAAATGTTTCCGCTATGTAAATGTTTTTTAATAGCCGCACAGCAATAGCTGGGGCTATTATTGGCCTTCTCTTGGTTTTTTTACGACTCGAAGAGGAGTATTGGTTTTCTTTTTTTACAGGAAGTAGATTTGTTCACGCGGCATTATGACCTAAAAGCGAAAGTTAAAAAAGCTGTCTTGGTGAACAGATTTTCGCTAAGCGAGGAGTTTTTTGATCTTAAGCTGGGTTTAGTGAATGACTTTTTGACTATGAAAAGTAGTTTTCGACTGAATTGCACATATAGATAACCCTTTTTAGCCGTTTTTTTTTTCGTCTAAGTGGCCCAGTTTTTTTGCTTGAATTTGGTTTCTTGTAGAAATAATTTTTTTTTCGATACTATATTAAAATGTCAACCTCGGAAATTGATGCTACAGTGTTTTGCAGAGCCTGAAAATGCGTTTCAAGTTGAAAATTGGCACATAATTCTTGATTTTTTAGTTAATTTTTGGCTTTTTTTCTATTAATTTCTTCATTTTTGGATCTTTTAACCGTCTTTTAGTCAAAAATCAGTTAATATGGCAACTTCTCTTTGATAATTCCTATACTCAACGCCTCTTTCCAGCTCGATGTATTTTTGTTTTATAAAATTGTACATATGCTAATCCGATTTAGTTTTTTTCCGGTTTTCGTCAGTTTTTTTTTATTTTCGTTGTAATTGCTAGAAATAGTTTTTTGTGCAACATGAGGGACTTTAATTTCGTTTCAATAAAAAAATCATTTTTGTCGTTAATTTTTGAAAAAAACCTTAAAACTTTTTCATAAATGCAGTCTTAACTTAAAAGTTCTTTGACTATTTTTTTGCAAAATGTTTCAATGTTTCGTATTTATGAATTTTGTTTTTTCCTATTTTTTCTCTTCAGGAGGATAGATCTGTGTATCGGATGACTAGTTATCTTTTCAAAAATCAAGAATGTTTTTTTTGTTACGGTGTTCCTTACACTTTGCCCATATTCTTCACATTCTAGTTAGTATCATTGTAGCTTTTTGCTGGCACTTACATTTTGTTTCGGTTTATTGATTTGTTCAGTTGTAAAAAATGAATGATTTCAGCTTTTTCTTAGATTTCAGTCATTTCTTTGGTTTGCAATTGATTTCATTCCACATGAGGCAGTACTGAGAGTTTGATAGCAAGCTTTTTCCAAAATTTCCACTAATGACTATTTACTACAGGCTTCTTCTGGCCTTGGTATTAATTAAAACGATTTTTTGCCTTTGAATATTCTCTGCTGCTTCTATGATCAATATGTTTTTTGAATTAGTATGAAATCTTGTTGTCTAGCATTGGTACAACAAGGAACAGGTGTGTGTTGTTTTTCGTCTTAATTGCAGTTAGTAGAAGTGTAATTATAGGTGTTTTCTGATTCTTAAAATTGAGCTATTTTAAAAGATTTAACTTAGTTTCTAAGATTATTATCTACCGTTTGCTTTCGCGACCTTTTTCAGATTAGAATCATGAATTATTTGAGGGCTATTGATAACCTTGTCAGCTTTTTCAGACTATCATGTTTTTGACCTCCTTAAATATTTTTTCATTTTTTAACGATACCAAACGTTTTCAATAATATAAAATTTTGCTGCATTTTGTTTCTCTTGTTGACAGTGGTTTAAGTTTCACCAATTTTTAGAGCAGACCTGGAGAGGTAGTGAGTTAATGGTTTAACACGAAAGGTAGTGGCTTCCGCTGAATTTACGGTTGTGTTAGTGAAGTTTTGATGCTTCGAGTCGCTTCTGGAATTCTTCCGGCTATGTTTTTTATTTCGTTGCGATTCTTATTACAACCATATGACGTCACAACCATTTCAAATCAGCTTTTTGTTCATTCGTTCATGCAATTTCAACTAAAGTGCGTGTGTGACGTCATTTTTGCTCTTAGTGGAGCGAGTTTTTTTGTTTATTCGCGTGATTAAATTTTTGGTCACACTTGACTTACCTCACTCTCAAAAATGACTTCCTCACTTTGAAATTTACTTTTATTTACTTTAATTCAACGAGATAAGGTCAAATGGGTGTGTGTCACTCTAAATGAAGGTTATTTGAGAGCATCTAATAGAGGCAGCAAAAACTTATACAGATTTTTAATCAAAAACATATCAGCCTTCAATGAAAAGTCGAATTTTTTGGTCTGTCTTTTACTGTTTTTTTTTTTGAGACAGCAGATCTACAAAGCTATTGCGGCTATTTTCTGGCAATCTGCCAGCTATGTTATGTACCTTTTTTTTACTTAAGCATTTCTATTGAGGGCTGTCATGTCTAATAATGACAGATACTTTTTACAACAAACGAGGCCCAACGAGATTATATTACGGTTTCAGATTTAAGGGCATGGTTTCTATGCCTCTGACCAATTGTTTTCGTAAAATTTTTTTACATCTTGTTTTGCTTTCATTTGTTATTTTTTTTGTAGCCCAATGACTTACTGTCCCAGGTCAAAGATTAAGTTTTTCTTGAGGTATAAATGAACCTTGACACTTTTTTCGGTTGTTATCTAATGTATGTTATGACTTTGAATACACTTGTTTTAAGAAAACACGGTAAATTTTTGTTCATTGCCACTATTTTATCTCATTTCTCTCAACTTCGATCGCAGTCTTAGTAAAAACAGGCAGAATCCAATTTCCTTTGGGTTATCGATTAATGTCCTTAACGGTTTTATGTTCAACTAATGGTCTTTTTGTTTTGGTACTACGGTATTTCATTTTTTTTTAGCATAACTGCATATTCTATGAGTCCATTTTGTTTCCTTGTCGAAATTTTGCATTTTCGACAAATGCAATTGAAAGAAAGCATAGCATATCTGATAGAAAATTTAAATCAGATAGAAAAAGGCTTATCTGATTATTTAATTGTTTTTATTATATAGTTTATGCTTTTTGGGCTAAGACACAGTTATCTCGCAAAATTTAATGTTTTTTTTTGTTTTTGCCTGTTTGTCTTTTTTTGTTGTTTTTCGCCATATAACTAATAACAATACGTCTCAATTGCTTGCCAGGACGCATAACTCAACCTAGTTGGAGAATTCAGTTAATAGCTGTTTGTTTTAATGACTTTAAAATTGAAATTAAAAAAAGTTTTTTCAACTGTATCTTTTTGGCTTTCATTTTTGTAACATGTAACTTAATCTTACTAATTCGAGGTCTCAATTATTTTTGTTGATTCAAACTTTGAAGTGAAGATTCACACCTCTTGGGGGTAACAGCTTACAATTAAAGTGCCTTGAACTGTGTGATTTATTAAAATTGTTTCAAGTTTTGTTTTCTTTATATATTTGTTGTTATTTTGTGGGTTCGTGACTTAGTCTTATTATTAACAGGCCCAATCGGCTTCCTGAGGTATTGCAACTTAATCCATCACTGTTATTGAAATCTTAAGTCCGTTTTAACTTTTGAAAATTTTTGTTTTCAAAAACACAATTGGGTTTTTGGGCTTCCTTTTTTAAATTAAGTTTTTGATCAATTTGTAGCTCAGTCTCTGTAAACACGGGTCACAACCCGTTTCCAGTGACCTATAATTTAATCTCTATAACGGTTTTAGCTTCAGATATTTTTACTCGGCTTTGTTACTGCTGTTACTACGAGACTTCATAAAACATTTGAGTTTTTGTTTGTCTTTGTACATTTTATAAGATTTTTGTTTTCTTTTTAATTTATAACAATAATCGTAGGTTCCATTAGCTTTGAAATTTTGCGCAATTGAACATTGGATAATGGCTTGTCTCAATTGCTTCCTACGGAGATATAAATGAACATTTAGGGGATTTCAGTGAAATTAATTCTTTTCAAAAATAGAAACCTATTTTTGAACTTCGCAGCTCTTTGCTCTTTTTTGCTGACCTATTAACCAGTCGCATTGAGGACAGGGCCCATTTTTTTCTAATGGTGTATAGGGTAAATTGTTTGGTTTAGGTTTTATCTGATGTCAGTTTGATTTTGTTATGATTTTATTTATTTTAGAAATCGAGTTTTGGTCGTAAATAATGTTTGTGGTTTGATATTTATTATTGTCCTTTCTAGTAATCATATTATCAACAACGTTCATCGGCCCTCTAGGGTGGCATTATTGTATTCCATTGGTTGTTTATGGAACGATATGTATGTTTTTGAAAGTTTTCTATCTCTTCAGCATTTGGAAGCCAAATAAGTCAAGAATGTGGATGAGCGGGGCCGGAACCATATGTGCGTGCGCACATTACCGAGCCTCCCTGTTTTGATTTAACCTTGAAAATAGCGGTGTATACCTATACAAATTCAGGCCATTGTTTTGGGGCGCATTTTTTACTAGTCACTGAGTTGCATTTCTAGAAGCACGGGAAGGCATTGATTTGTACTGAAATTATAATTTATTTTCGGGCAAGGTGTTCGCTCACAGCTGTTACCAAGTAACTGTGTTTCGAAAGATTTTTGCTTGACCGTTTTGGCTTTTCGAGTGACTTTTACAGCCTTGACTTTCTGCCTTTCGCGTGATCTAAAATTCTCTCTCAATCACAATTGCAGGCAGCTGAACTCAATTGGCGGCAATTTAATACTAAAAGTTAAATGAAAAGTGCGCCGAAACTGGTGCCATTTTTCTCTTTAAATCTTAATAGTGGTGTGTGTTAACCTCTAATGTGGTTATTTGAAGTCCCTATTGAACTTCTTAGTCTCATTTAGGCTCCACCCCCGCGACTGAAACAGGCTGCAATTGGTTAGAGCTCCCACTAGACTCTCGAGAGAAATTCTTCCGACGTTTAGACGGTTATGTTTGCTTTCTCAATGTAATGCAATTTTGGAGTCATGGGTGCCATTTAGTTCTTCTTGCAGTTTAATGATCTTTTGATTTGATCGATGACCGCCGTCAGCCTCTCAGTGGATGTTTTTAGACGCTCTCCTTTTTTATTCGCTTTACCTTATGGTGATGTTTTTTGTTTTACATTAGTCACGATTTTCACATTTAATTTCTGGCTCACCGCTCTCACAGTTTCAACTAAATGGATTTCAAATTCTTTCACGCATTGAAGTACGCAATGCAGTGAATACGGTCAATGTCAAAAGAGCAAAATAAAAATAGGGGATAAGCCGATGAAGACCGGTTTTTAAGTGATAGTGCATTAGGTTATGAAAGTTCCTTAGAGCGATTGCTAGCTGATATTAATATTAAGCTCAATAGCTTAAGGTGTAAAAGCTGAATTAATTAGTTTTAGAATCTAACTGACGCTGCACACCGAATAAGAATACTTTTTGAAACTTCTGTCAATTGTATCTTCTCTTCTTTCGTTTTCTGTTTCAATCCCAATGGCGTCAACGGCGGCTACTTTCCAGCAATCTGTCGGCTATGTTTGGTGTTAATTCTGAAGTTTTTTATCTATTTTTTAAATCTTTTTTGCCTATTTTTATCGTGTTTTTAAGTTTAAATATTGATCAAATACTGCCTTTGCTGAATCAATTAATCTACAATATAATAGCCCTAATTTTCACACAAAAAATTGTTTGATCAAGAAGACAGAAGCAAAAAGTTTTTTTATTTTTGTTATTCTTCCTCATTCTCTAGAAAAACCACGAAAATAATAAATTAGGGTTTAAAAGAAATGAAATTATTTTTTTTTGTGACGTCTTACTATTTTGAGTGTAAGTTTTCATTGCTCTCGAAGAGAAGCAATTATTGTAAACGTGTTTGTCTATTTTGACTATTCGAGTGACTTTTACGCCCTTGATTTTCTGCGTTTTGCGTGAGCTAATGTTCTTTCATTCGCAATTTCAAGCAGCTGAACTCAATTGGTGGCGAAAAATACTACAAAAAGGCAATTGATAAGTGCGACAAAACTGGTGCCATCTTTCTATTTAAATAGTGGTGTATTTTAAACTCTAATGAGGTTATTTGAAGCCCCTAGTGAATTTCTTAGTCCCGTTCAGGCTACATCACCACTACCCACCCCCCGCCCCCGACTGAAGCAGGCTGCAATTGATAAGAGCTCCCACTAGTCGTTCAAGAGCAATCAATCTCACTTTTTTTGGTTCTGTCTTAATTCGTACGTCTTAAATTATTTTCCGTTTTGCTTATGTCGAAGCTCATTGAACGATAACATTTTAAAAATTATAATAGTAACTAAGAGGAAGCAAAAGTAAACAAACTCGTGAACAGTAAAGAAAAAAATATTTTCTGATTTGTTTTCTGAATATTTGTTTCTATAACACTGATTCTCACTGTTTTTGATCAAATTTGTATATTCCAGTATAATTTTTTAAATAAAATTTATTAGCATTTTAATCACAATTGCGGCATAGATATTCTTCGCTCTTATTTTAAAGAGTGGGAAAACAGTGTTTGAACAAAATTTAGCTTTCTCGATTTCGGATTTTTAGACATGCGGCATGTTGACTTTATATTTTGCATTTTTTTTTCTTTTTTTGGTCAGATTTATCGAAGTGGTTTTCTCAATCGGTTTGTCATCTTTAGGTCTAGTTGTTGTTCTTGTAGCTGTTCGCACAGCGCTGCAATTCGCAGACAATTTTGGCGGGATATCAGCGCTTATTACTGTTTTTAACTTGTACCTTAGTTGCATCTGTATCATAATATATTAGTATTAGTGTGACTGACTATCCACAACTTGCTTGTGGTGCGGCGAGCTGTCTGCATCTACGTCATGGTGAATGACATGCCGTCTCCGGGTTAGGGGGCCAGGAGGGCATCGTCAAAATCGGGGAGAGGGGCAAGGAAGGCGTATTATTCTGTGCAGCTTGGTCGTCTTAGACTGATAGTATTAAGTCCAGCCAATTGGCTACCTCTAATGGTCTTTCCTTCAGTTCAATCACTTTCAGGTTGGTGGTGTTCTTACTGCAGTTCAAAATGTTGTTTACGTCATGTGCTACTTCACATTTGTGACAGTAGTTATCAACATTACAGATACTACTCAAGAATGTAGCGGCAGGCAGAATCCAGTTCTCAGTTGTGGTTATTGGATACGTGAAATTCGTGGCGGTATTTCTTCTTGTTCTACTATTTTGGTGGAGGTGTGTCTAGTTGTTTGCTGTCTTTGTTCAACTGAATGCGGACCGTTTGTCGGTGGATTCTTTTGAGCGCATTTTTGTATTGCCCATTGTTTGAGGTTTCAAGTTCCAGTTCTTGGTCTTTGTCATTCCTAGGTCTAGTCGTTTGTTTAGTCAATGAAAATACTTGAATTGTGTCAAAATTTGTCCTGCTTCGTTCATTTCGTCAAGGTTAATGGCTGAAAAATTGAGGAGAATAGTGATTTTTGTGAGAAGACTTGTTTGTTTATTTTGCGTGTTTTCAGTGTGTGGGGATACTATTTTGGTGGAAATTAGTCTTTTTGTTGGTTTTCTTGGCCTTTGGTATCAGCAGTATCAGTTTAAGTTTATTTTAACAACCTGAAATAGGCTAAGTCTACTTTTTCACTATTTTTCTCTGTTTTGAAGTTTGGTGCTTTAATCTTCCGTTCTTCTGTTTTTCAAATTATTGTAGAGCTCACTTACAGTTGTTTACAAGGTTATAGTAAGTAGGTGTAAACAATTAAAGGTTTTATGGCACATATTTTTTATAAAATAAATTAAGTTCTGCGGTTTTTGTAAGTTTTTTCCTTTTTTGTGTGTTTTTTTTGTGTGTCGCATATGTGCTCAACAAGTCAGCAGGAGCTGTTTTTAGGGTGCGTTCAGAGGAGTTATTTAGAGATTATTAGTTAAATTAACAGATTTTTTAGGTTTTGTTCTTTAACTACCTTTTTGCTCGACTTTTTCCGTTTTCCAGTTATATTTATCCTATCTTTTGATAATCGAATGAACTAAATCAAATTATACCAGACATTCTATCATTCTTCTGGAGTTGCAACTAAAAATTTTTCAAGAAATTGTTTTCATAGTTTGCTTTGTCCCTGATATTTTTAGTCCAGCTGTTGTTTCAAATTTAACTTTACAATAAAGTTGATAGTTGTATCAGTTAGTGGTCGGCTGGTGTACGTTATGTTTAATCGAGGCGATCCCGGAGTCTTCCGGCTATGTTTTTTTGTTCATTCGCGAGGTAAAATTTTTGATCACACATGACTTAACTCACTCACTTCCTTACTGAAATAGGCTTTTCCTTACATTAATTTAAAGAGTTAAGGTCAAATGAGTGAGTGTCATTCTAATTGAAGTTAATTTGAGAGCAGCGAATGTATTCTTGGTTAAAATCTAACATCTCAGCATTTAATGAAAGATTGTTTGTTTTTGTGCCGCTTTTTATTCGCTGTCGAAATAAAAAATTTTGTGTAATTGAATATATTGATACAATAGACTTCCCAATGCGGTGATTCAATGTATTCTATGTCATTAAATACAAATGTGGGGACATTCTTTGCCGCGCACATGATAATACGAGCCTTCATTGTTTTCTTTGTGCCTAATGGTATACGTAATTTGTAATGGTTAGTGGAACCTCTTAGTAGGCAACACAAATGACTGTCTGTGAAAAAAAAAAATTATTACCTTGTTTACTCTGCTAATGAAAACGAAAAGATTTGTTGAAACTGGAACAGTTGTGTTGCTTGTAGTTCACGTCCTGTACTTGTTTTCAGCTTAAAGACATGGAGCTCTATTTCTTCTCAGTAGACAAATTCTCTTCCTCCACTCCCAAAGACAGACAGATCAACACTGCTCCCATTGTGCCCTCAGATGACAGGGTCAACAGAGCTTTAAAGGTAAACAAAGGGGTGCTGTATATTTTCTTAATTGTTGAGAATTGTTTTACAAACAGCTTGTGTGTCAGATTGCAGTGTGGGGGTTATAAAAAATTTAATAATCTCATGAAGTATCGAAGATCGTAGTATCGACATATGATTTAGTCAAAAGTAGAAGAACATTTTTTTCGCAATAACTAGAAGAACTAATTCATCCCAATATATTTAAATCTTCTACTCATAATACTCCCTTTTGCAATAGACAAATGTCTCCGCATTGTTTGGGGTGATCTGTGCTGCCTTGTTATTGGATTCTGGATATTGACCGATATTGTTACGGTGTCATGGCAAAATTGAGCACATTGTCATATAACTACTGTCTTAACAGCGAATTTTGCCACACCCAAATAGTTGCTGATAGAGGCTTAAAGTTGCTTTCACTAAATTCAATTTGCGTACAACTAGGAGCTAAAATCTCGTAAAACGAAAGCACCTCGATGTTCGGAGATGCGCATGCAATACACGGAAATCTAAGATTATTTGGTACTCGAAAATATATGATGAACACTGTTTTGTTGTAATTTACAGATGTCTTCTAGTTTTTTGTACTGCCTTTTTTGGAAATATTTTCATAACAGGTCGCATGTTGTTGATATTGGTCTTAAATTTGATTGAACAAATTTGACTTGTTTACTCCACTTGAATGGTAAACATTTCCTTTTCCTCAATGTCGATGTCTATACTTGGTTTGTTTATCAAAATTTGTGTATATACATTATTTTGTGTATCATTTATAATCTAAAGAAAGAAACAATAGCAGGCTGCGAAATGTTTATATGTGGTTAATGTTCAGGTATAATTGGCTGTTTATTGTTTATTTAACCTAATTACCTGAGTAATCAGGCCCCTTTGAGATATATTTATGCCCGCGCGTGCGACCAAATGTTTAAAAGGGGGCTGATGAAATGAGTGAGAGGAAATAGCAATAAGAGGGAACCTCTTTGTCCCCAGTTCCTCTTTTAAAATGTATACCCTTATCTTAAGGATCTCCAGTCCTTAAAATCGTCCATAAATGACCTTTCTATAATTTACCTCAACGGTTTACAGACACACACTGGTTGCATAAGATCATTTTTAAATGGATAATTGAAACTTAGACACGTTTATGTTGAAAAAAAAATGACTAGTCCCACCTCTTAGTGAGCCGTACAAACAGTTGATTGGAAAAATGAGACATTAGTTTGTTCGCATATGCTTATGGAGAAATTGCTCTCAGGGAGGGAGGAGTAAAAATTCCGTAAAACAATTTTGATTTTTGTTGTTGACTCTTCACGGCTTAGGGGTTCATTTTTACAACCCAGCCCTTACATCTTATTGCAGTAAATTGTAGTTTGTTAAAAAACACAAAATGTGGCAGGTATAGTGCTAACTCTCACATCACAGGGGGGGGGGGGGGGGGGGTTGACGAATAAGATATGTACATTTTTAACTCCTCTCAAACGATGTTTGAAGCGATGTTTGTTGTACTCGTCCTCATTTTTTTACCACTCGAAGAGTAATGCTTTTCTACCGGTTTCTTTTTAAAGTAAGCACTAATTCTTCAGGCCGATTTTTGAAAGCTTAAAGCGAAAGTGAGTAAAAGTGCTGTGATAGAAAAATTGTTGAGGGAAAGAATTTTCTTTTTCATTCGCCATTTTTCGATCATCCATCCAATGACTTTAAACTGTTATTTGACAGAAAAGAAGTAGCTGGCCGTTTTTTGACGCGTTTTCCCCCCGTATTTTTTTAAATCGCAATTTGTAACTTGTGGTCTTCAGATAGCAGCAATAGATTATAGCTCCCAGTAGTCGTTCAAAAGCAATCTTTCCGACGTTAGTGGGTTATGTTTGTTGTTGAGTTATCAATGACGAGTTGTACCATGTAACTATATTGTGATATTGTACTTCCTTGCCATTTCATGAATAGATTTGACTGATTGTGTATAGCATTTTAACACAAAATTTATTCCAGAAATCCTATTTCACAAAGTTACAACTGATTGAGCATAGTACTTTTTTATTCAATTGCATTATCACAAATGACTAAGACTAACATATACTACCTATCATTATACAGAAGTGTTCGGATGTTTTGTTTTGGGGTGCAATTTTAAAATTGCCCATAATATTGGCTCCTAAATTTAAAAAGAAACTTAAATAGTCATTTTTGAGCTTGTGCCAAGTTTAGATATTGTTGCAATATTTATAACCGATCAAAAACGCGGCCGTCATAATTAATCACTTGATCATAATCTCATATGTCTGTGAAACTAATTAATTCATCAATTTTCGAGTCCGTTCCGTCTCTTTCGCAATGAAATACCCGTGAAATGTTTATTTGTTCAGGCCAAGGTGTTGACTGTAGTTAGTAGATAAAATGGCTTGATTGTTTGTTTTTCGGCAATCAAGCAAATAAAGTGGCTTGAAAAGTCAGGTGATAAGAAATGAAACCTAGGGGGCTTTCATTAATCAAAACTGGCGGGGTAAAAATGGGCAATTTTATATAACCTTGCTAATTTTCAATACGTTTGCAATACGTATAAATTTGTTAGTTTGTGAGATTAAATGTGGGGGCTGTGTGATAAAAATGTATTCACATTGTCATTTATATTTTCGGGCTCTGTTAAAAAGTACGCGAGCTTATTAGATATTTAGATATCTCTGGGTTGACATTGACGACGAGTTAATTGCTCGTTTTCTTCGACACGAGTTATGACCTCTCAAACGTCTTTCACGATAAGTGATGGCGACAAAGATTTGATTTTTTTAAATTGTATGTTGGCTCGTTTTTACCAACCTTTTTTGAAGAAAATTGACTAAAATTAGTCAAAACATATCGACTAAAGCATCAAAAAGGAAATTACTTTTTCTTCGTAAATTAAAGAATTCGGTGTTAATAGTATTGAACACCGAATTCTTTTTTAAATCGCTTTTCAGAAAAGTTTGACAAAATGGAGTTTTGAATACTAGGCGTCTTATCTCTTATATACGTCCATTTCTTGTATTGAAACAGCGAAAAACGGAGTATCCAAATTGATTTGAAGAAATGATTTCAGCTTTTTTTTTCTTTTAGAAGTCCTCAATTGTCAGCTGAGAAAGTAAAATAATTAAAACCTGAAAATTAATGCAAAATGCATTGGTGAGAATAGACCCCGAGTTTTAAACTGATGGTTATGTATTGGAAAATCAAGATGCTGCTCCTAGTACTTTCATACCTTTTCTTAGCAAATGTCATCATTTTGTTCATCAATAAATATTGTTAGTCATTTTGCTATCAATCAATCAAATACGAGTGTTAGTGGTTAATTGATTAAAAAGATTAGGTGTCATGGTAGCGATATCGGAGGGTTCTAGGACCCAAGATTGAAAAATGAATGTTGGGTCGTGATAGATTGATCGGTTGACATAGTTTCATATCAATTCCCATGGGCCGCAAAGGAATGGGTATTACTTGCGAAGAATGGTCTCTGTGGTGATGCCTAATTTCAGCCAAAGAGAATAATAATTTCGATATACTGTCCAATTTTTTTTTGTTTTCGATCTACTGTCTGGTCACCATATAGTAGCCATGTTCTTGACGCTCCTTTAAGATTTTATGACGTTGAGGCTGGCTCACTTTTGTTCCAACTTCTGTTCACACACCCAGAAGTTTTTTTTGACATTCTGGTATATGAGTTTTTTCAAATTGAACTGGTAAAAGTTATTTTTTGCATTCGTTGGAATGAGGGCACTTCGAATGGCTTTCGTTTTTGCTAATTTAATAATTGGAGAACACTGACTCAAGATTACGCCTAAGCCGCCTGCAATATTTCGTTTGTTTGGATTGCTTATTTAGTATCTTGCGCTCCAATTGGGAGCAACTATCAGTGAGGTAGATGGTATAATTTTCACTGTATAACTGGTCTCTGAATAAATCTGCTTAAATCAGTTTATTAAGCTGAAGACCCATTTTCTGATTAATTTTTACGCTATTTTAAATTAATTTTAAAATAAGTATCTTCTGGAAATTTTTGCGACCTTGATTTTTTATCATCTATTTAATGAGGATATGATTTGATAAAGAAATATGTTAATTGCTTAAGAAAATTTTTTAATTAATTAGATTTTTGAGCCCTTTTCAATCCGTGCAGCTATTTATAGCCTTATTTACAGACTTAATTGAAATAGTAACATCATAATTAAATGCAAAATTTTTAGTTTCAATTTGAATTCTTCAATTTCTTTACGATATATTGAGTTCTCTTTATAGAAAAATATTGAAACCGTAATTTAGTCTAATGTTCGAGTGCAGTGAAAAATTGTGCCTGAATAAAAGTGAAACATCCACCGAAATTAGTGAAACATTAAAAGATAGTTTAATTTCATCGCGTTGGTTGAGTTTCGTTCATTGTGTTCTAAAAGGTTACACTTCAATTCGGTAGTCAGTTTTGTAAATATTGTGTTGATTGAGTTTGTGTGCTTGAGTTTACACTAGTGTCGTTAAATTATTTATTTTGAATGAATTGATTTTCGATTATTATCGTTATTTGATCACTAATTGTGACTGATGTTGGTTGTGTTTGGTTTGGTCTTCAAAAGACGAGTTTGTTTTGGTTTGTTTGTCCCGACTATAAGTATATATGTTTTCTGGGTACTTGTTTGATTATGATTTTTCCACTTTTTGTTTGTCCCCATGTTTGGTTTTGTTCGATTCTGCAAATTTGGATTTGCCTCTTTAAATGTCGCACTCTTGTTTGAATTCTGCATGAATTTTGTATTACGAGCAAATATGCTTTTCTGTTCACTCTTTTTTCACTTTTTCAAACAAAAATGTCACTGTATTATAGCATAGTTAGCAAGCAATAAGGGAGGAATTCAAATATGGTATATGCTGGTTTTTATTAAAGCTTGTAGAGCGGCAGGTTTTTTGCGATTTTTCATTAAATAAATTTAATAAATTTGTCTTAACGGAGCGTAGCATTAGTGCGAATTTTCGGGACACTTTTAATGTTTTTAATACTTTTAATGTTTCTTGCTTACTTCCTAATTGACGTGTGCGTGTGAGTAGAATAAGTATTATATGTGTGTGTGTGAAGTATTAGAATGTGATGTGATTTTTCTTGTTTTTTGGCTGGTGTTTTAATGCGTTTTGAGAGATCGGTTGTGTTGTGTTCGCACTCTGCGATATTAATTTTGTGTTTAAACAAGAGTTAAAATTATTGCAAGTTGGGATGTTTTGTTTAATGGGTAAACAGAGCCTTCTGCCAGCCAATTTCCTCTCTCTCCGATTGATATTGGCCACAGCTGTTTGATTAAAATATTATCAATCACACGCACTCACTCACTCTTTTCCCTTTCCCCTCTGTCTCTCACTCGTTCCCTTTCCACTTTTTCTCGCTCCCATTTTCACTCACTTCTATTCTAACTTTCACACTAAGAGAACTCTACTAGAAGTGTTAACTACTACTATACTACAAGAAGTACTGCTATTGCTGTTTCACCACTTTAGTGTCAAACAACCGCCGCACCCCCCCCCCCCCCCCCCCCCAATAAGAAAAATCTTGTGACCCTCTAACCCCCCTCTCCTCCCCTCCCACCTCGTTCCCTGGCGCCCCCGCTCTCGGGTTGTGAATATTTTTCACAGCAACTGTTTTGCTTCTGTTTCCTACTTTTCTTTCCCCTTTTCCCTTCACTGCAGTTTGTAAGCAGAATAGTGTCAATTTACTTGTTTACTCGCTCGCGCTCTCTTCTCACTGGCTGCAATTTCGGTAGCTGATAAAGCGTGTTTTTATTTAATAAAAAGTTAACTCAAGAAATATTGTCAATGGCAGTAATTAAATGAATTGTTTAAAATTGAGGCGTTGTTGTTAAAAAAGAAGTATTGGTAAAACTTAAAAAAACTGAATGTGATGACAGAATAGAACAGAATACTGTGTTGACCTCACCACGATGAAGTGTCTTAGCGTCTAATCGGTTTTCATTTGGCCACCTGTTGTCTCCGAAAATTTTTCACCACCCACGCACACAAACATATGGGTAACGCCTTCAACATGCATAGGAACCACACCAATGAAAGAATAGAACCTCGTCAAGTTACTTTAATAGTTACTTCACAGAATACAGTTTAGCTGTTGAGATACAAATTCTTTCGGGAGAAATCATGCAATAAAACGCAATGTGATAAGCATAGAAACAAAAATACGATTTCGTTGTGTCTTTCAGTGCCTAGGAATGTTCCAATATTTCTTTTTACCTATTACAGACACCTAGAGATCATACTTTAATGCAAGAAAGAAAACCAAGAGAAAAAAATTCTGATAAAATGTCTCGTTTTGAACGAGACGAAAGAATACGGGAAAGAACCGACAGTAAAGCCGCTTGTAAAATGTGTTCACAGTCTTGACTTGTGAAAATGTGCGGTGAAACTTCACTTCTTTGAATTGATCTTTCTTCAAGAACAATGTGCGCAAAAATAGTTTATGCGTGAAATATCCGGATATTCATGGATGAAACGCTAAGGACTATTCGACAAGATTACTCGTGCGAGTATGCGTAGCACACTATGTTCCAACATACCTCTCAAGGTTGCACAAACCATTAATTTCTGTGAGAGAAATCGTAAAATTACTTGTCCTGTTTGTACCAAAAAATACGCCGTCTTTTTTCGGCAGACAAAAAAGAAAACCCTTTAACACAGTCTTGAAAGAGAAGCGTAGAAAAATTTGAAAGACACAGAAACAGACAAACCTTACAAACCCACACACCACCCACATAACGCACAAAAATAGAAATCCAATCTCCAAAAAAAACATTCTTTAAAAATTTTCGTTTCGGCAATTAATATTTATTCAAGGTTCGTGATAGTTTATTCAGGTCTTCTCTGTTTTTTCTAAATATTTAAGTGAGAACTTTTTGAGGTAGTTGTATTGGTAGCTGCGATTTTGGCACTAAATTTTGAAATGAAAATTATTGAAGTTTTTCGAAAAATATTTGACATTTATGATTATATTTTTGTGAAGATCTCGCAGATGTGTTACCAGCCGGATTTAAGAAAAATAATCGTGGTTTTGGACATATTTACAGACGCAGTTTGTCGCAAACATTAAGTAATTTTTGAAATTTTCAAGATTTCTAACAATTTTTGCACACTGCCTCTTTTTGTCTAACATGTACGGGAACGTCCTAAAAGGCTCTCCTTTAGCAGTTTTGAAAGACATTGCGTTTTAGGTTGACTTTTTTCTCGCTGTAGAGTATTTTTAGATAGAAAACGTAATACTTTGTGAACTGAAAAAAAAACTTTTTTCCTTTATCAAATAGCTTTGTTTTTCATACGAGGAGCTGCACAATCAGTACTCTATTTAGTTTTTCTATTTACAAAAGAACCCTCGAAGGCAACACACAGAAATAAAAAGTAATTTTCTAATTTCCAAAAAAATATGAAGATTTGTATCAAGTTTTTTCAACTTGCTATCCATAAACTTTAACTCTCAAATTCTTTTTTATTGCATTATACTAGAGGAGGTTATATTGACCGATCTTCTATAACAATATAAAGAATACATTAAAAAGCTTTTACATTAAAAGGAATATTTCCATCTTTACTTTTCAATAAGTGGTTGATTTGAATTTCGTTCCATAGAACCGGTTCGTTTAATTCTGCGCGGTGTTGAAAATGCTGAACTGGTTAGATCTGGTGAAATAAGTGGCAACAAAACTCTATAATTTAGAAAATAATACATTTTTCTGCTTTCAGTTGTACATTCTTTTGGTTTTTATTGTTGATTTTCGCTTCTTTAAGAGCTCTGTATTATCTAAGCCTTCTGTGTTCCAAAAACCCTGTTTTCTTTTGAATTGTTTTCTAAAATTTCTGATAATTAATTGCTCTTGAGCGAATTATTATAAACGTGTTGGTCTTTTTTTTAATCAAATTTTTCGCTTGACCATTTTGGGCTTTTCTTCTAGAACATTCTTTGACTTCTCAAGTGACTTTTTCACGATTTCGTTCTTCGTTTTTGAGTGATATCTATTTCTCTCACTCCAAAGTAAAGCTTGTTGCTAATATGAGTTCGGTTGCAGCAAAGCAAAAATAAAGGACAAATAGCACAGTGGGTAGTGCATATGGTTATGAAGCGGGAGGTCAATGGTTCGAATCACGGTGGGGTCAAATTTTTTCCACCCGCCTGTCGTTCGAGAGAAATTCTTCCGACATTAGTTGGTTTATGTTTTTTATGTAAATCAGAACTAGATTCTGAGAGCTACACAATGGTGTTTTTCATTTTTGAGTACGATGCACCGAAAAAAAGTGAGAATTCTACGGAAGAGGAAAGCCAGCTTTGCATATCTTTTCCCGCATTTTTGAAAAAATGTATTGATAAGAGCAAGCCGATGATGGCTATTATGGTTTAATCACAAAAATTTGTTTATAGCAACTATTTTTGTGGAGTTATTTAAACGTAATTTTCGTTGCACTTTTTAACCACTCTCCATAAGTAGCCGAGTTCAGGATCTTGTACTATTTGGCGACTGTTAGTCTATATTCTTGTTCTATAACCTATACTTTTTTATACTACGGTATTCCAATAAATATATACATGTATATAGGAGTTGACTTGCTGCGAGATGACCGACTTCGTTTTTTGGGGAGGGGCTTTCTAATTTAACTCTAAGAAAGTTGGAAGCAATTACTGTAGTCGCTTTGTTCTTTTGTACCAAAATGTTTGCTTGATCGTTTTTAATTGCTCTCAACGAAGTTTGTAGAAATTTTATTAGTTCGGTTGGTTTTTTATGCGTTTTTTCGCTTGACCAATTTTTCGTATAACTGATTAACTTTTCGTCCTCAAAAACGGGATTAACAGTTAGCGTCCAGAGGGCATTAATTTCTCTTAGAGCCTTTTTCAGCTCGCTACTCTCCAAGTGTGGGATTCACCGAAACTGTTTTGGCTGTGCTCACCTCGCGTCGTTTTAATTGAGCTAAAGCTAGCATCTCTAAACCGTGGCTAACCACTGACGGAGCCAGCCGTGCGTTTGAGGGCAATATGTCCGATGTTTGTCAGTTATGCTGATTTTCGCGGTTAATTTTTGCCCGTGACTTTTTCGTTTTGCGTGATATAAATTTTCTCTCATTCAGAAGTGCCAGCAGCAGAACTCAAATGATGGTGGTTCAATACGGAAAGTCAATTGGAGAGTGCGCCAAAATTGGTATAGTTTTTCACGTTTAATATTCTTAGTTGTCATAGTGGTATGTAATCACGTCATTTGAAGCCACCTTATCGAATTTGGTGACCCCCACCCCGACTGATGCAGGCTGCAATAGATTTGAGCAATGCTTTAGCAAGGTTTTTCTGGACGATCCACAGACGATAACGACTCTCTGATTGCTGAAAAAATTTTAGGAAATTTAGAATTATTTTTATGAATGAAAATGGGGACTGAAAACTCGTTTTCAGTCCCATTTTTAGGAAATTGAAAAAAGTTATAAAACAACTTAACAAACCTGTTATCGCAAAGTTCTTGTGTTTATAAAGTACTCGACTAAACAGAAGTTTTATGATAATTTGCTTTCCGAATTAAATTTTAAAATCCAGGTTTAATTATTCCCATTAAAGCTGCTTTTTTAAAATCTGCGTCCTCGCATTTTGTCAATACTTTTCAGTTATTACGAAATTTTTGCTTTGAAAAAAGATTTCCGTTTTAACGGATACTTGACACAATTTTGGCAAGACTCGTAGAAAAATTGTTAAGTCGGAAATGAAACTCAGACTTTTGATAATTTACGCTGAGATTGTCATTGCTAACTCCAAATCCGTTGCTACTAAACCTTGGTCGGTGTTTTAAAATTAAAATCGTAACAATGATAAATCGTAATGGATTGTTATGTTTAAAACCAAATGATCATTTTGTTGGTCAAATATTATTGCAGGGTGCGTTCATTCTTTGCTTAACTTGTATTCAAAGAGCAGTCTTTCTGCAAAACAATTTAAAAATGCAGTCAAGCAGTCGATTATAGATGCTCGTTAGTCAGCTTAATTTTATTTTAATTGGGTCGAGGCGTAAATCTACTTGTTTTTTTGGTTCTGAAGTATGGACGCCTCTACGCAGCGGAACCACGAGCGGGCAACCGCTCCGAGGATCCATACACACTGTACACAGACTGAGCGAAACGGGTTTTGCGGCGGGATCAGGCAAGCCCAGTCTCTCTGGTCCCTATTATGCATTTGACTGGGAAACACATATTTGCCCTGCTTCTTCTCATCCTCGGCAACGCTAAAACAAACCCCGGCAAACGCTTCTTGATATTTGTCACCGTAGCAACTGGAATCAATACGGCGTCTGGTGCGGCCGCGGAAGATGGGTACACCTGAATTGCACCAACTTAAAGTCCATAGAGCAATGGATCAACAAGTTTGTCTCTAAGCGCTGCTCTTGGAGCAAGATAATAGAAGCAAGTACAAGGCAAAGTTTTCCCACTCACGACACACCTCAACATTCATCAAATGAATTGTAATGGTCTCAAACAAAAACTAGTCACCATCATAGACTGGATGCAGGAAAATGACATCCAAATAGCTGCCGTCCAGGAGACCAACCTCAATGAAAAATCCACCCTCAAAATCCCATCTCGCTACTGCATAATCCAAGAAAATAGGCCCCAAGAAAGAGGCAAAATTGGAGGGGTAGCTTTTGTCCTTAAGGACAAAATTTTGTTTCAAGAACTAAAACTTAGACTTCTGACAAACACCTAGAAGTCCTAGCCGTAGCACTCACGGCAGGTGGTTATAACATCAAACTAGTGAACACCTAGATACCACCTTTGTCTAGCTGTGATACAGGATGCAAGAAATCAATCAGTAAATTACTTGAATCAGATGTCTGCATTTTTGTCGGTGATTTCAATCGTCATAGCCTATGGCACTCGAAGCTACCGGAAGACACAAGAGAAAACCATATTACAAGTGAAATAGACCTCTAATCATGTAGTACTCAACGAAAAAGTCAGGAGAAGATTAACCGATTCTTGTAAAAGCTCATCCGACATCACTCGCGCCAGCTCAAGCATAGCAATGACCATCTACTGCCGTACGGAGTACGCATTAGGCTCAGATCATTTACCAATAGTTTTTTCCATTACCTATCAACTCATCACACAAACAACACTACAAAGAATTTTCATCAACTTCCGCAAAGCTGACTTGGCAAATTTTAAAGACAACATTGAATTAAAACTGAAGAAACAACAGAGGCCAGCAAATGTCTACCACGAGGAGAAGATCTTAAGGAAAGCCATAAATGCAGCGGCTCGGAGGAATACCTCACAAGGAAGATTCAGAACAGTGGTTGCCAATATTCCCAGCGAGGCAGTAACGCTTTCTAAGAAAGAGATGAAATCCAAAGATATCATCCAGGGGACCCCAAAATAACGCAAGTAAACCACGAAATAGACAAACATGTTCAAAGTCAAAAGCGCAAAAAATGGATCGAGTTTGTACAAACACTTATTTACAGAGATTACAGCTCTAAAATCTGGAGCACAGTAAAAGGACTTTTGTCAATTAAAGCTAAACCACCTGCAAACAGGGTCATATATTTTGACGCTAATAAGTCTATTCCTCGCCATCATTCAAGGAAATGCGCCAACAAGTTTAACCAACAATACACTCCACACCCCAAGAAAAATGAAAAAAAAAACAGAAAAGTAATATACTAAGAACAATAAGGAAACTGGAAATAGAGGGCTGAATATTTAAGTGTAACACAGTGAACGAAGCTATAAGAGACAAAGAAAATTAAGGCGCGTAGCCGAGATAGATTAGCGCCTATCCACTTGTACCATCTAAGCCCCATAGCAATGAGATACCTCACTGGCACCGTAAACCGTTCTGTAAACAGTGCAAAGTTCCCGAAAATCTGGAAAGTTGCCCGGCTTATACCACTACACAAGCCGGGAAAACCCATAGACGAATCTAAACGCTTTAGACCAATGGCACTCTTCTCCCAGTTCAAAACTAACAGAAAAATTCTTACTAAGTGACTATATAAAATGTACTCTAAAAGAACATCGGTATGGCTTTAGACCTGAGCACTCCACAACAACAGCTCTCAATATTGTCACCAACAATATAGAAAAAGGCAATCAAAAGAAACCCTGCAACTGCAACGGTGCTCTACTGGTAGCCTTTGCTGATCACAACATACTACTAAGAGACATACTCGAGGCATAAGTAACGAATAGCACTAAAAGATGGGTTGCTTCATACTTACAGGGCAGTTTTTCTGAAGTAGAATATAGCAATAAAAAATCAAAATTGAGAAGTCAAAAAGTGTGTCCCCCAAGGTAGTGTACTATCGCCGATGCTCTTCATCTACATGAGCAAGCTGCCTCTACTCCCAAAACATATGAAATAACTTTTACTTCATCTAGCCCACAGGTTGAAAAATACCTGGCATGGTAACTGCATACCTAGTTACTTCACACGACTGGCTAGAGTCCAGAAAAGTTAACTTATGAGCTGAAAAGTCAAGTGCAATTGTGTTCACCACCTGGAGCAAGGAGACCAATTTTGTTCCACACCTCACTATCAACAATTCACCAATACCATTAAAGTCTAAAGTCAAAATACTGGGTGTTACTTTCGATAGTATGCTCAGTTTTAGAAAACATGTAAGAAGCAACAAAGAGAAACTAAAAAAGCGCAAAACATTCTTTTCTGAAAAAGGTTGCTGGTAGCGACTTAGTACAGAAGACACTCTGTGACTTAAAAGCAATCGGTCGGAGCGTCCTGAACTACGTTGCTCCCATTTGGGCTTCCACAATCAGCAATACAAACTGGAGCCACCTGCAAACGCTACAAAGCGATGCTCTTCGCACAATTTCTGGCTGTGTAAAAATGTCCGACATCAATGACTTACACGATGAGGGTGAAATGCTGCCCGTTAAAGCTCACGCAGAAATTTTAGCAGAGCAATTTCTAGCCGGAATATATCAAAACCATCGTGCTGATCGTAAAACAACCTCTTCAACTAGTTTTCGTTCCATGAGACACTAAATGATACTTATAGGGACCGCGTGAAACAACACACAAACTATAAAAAGCAATTAATTTGCACAGAATACAAAAGTGCGCTCAAAAATATCAATCGACACACGGTTCATACTCAGCTGAACAAAGACAGCGAGCAACTAGGCGCACCTCCGCCAAAGATAGTAGAACAAACACTGCCACGAATTGCACTTATACGATTGGCACAACTGAGAACTGGATGCCGTCCCCAGCTAAACTCTTACCTGAGGAGGATGTAACAATATTGATGACCGCTGTCCCAAATATGATGTAAAACCACTTGACGTAAACCATTTTTTCAGCTGCACTAAGAACACCACGGACCTGAAAGTGATTGACCTGTGGGAAAGACCAGTAGGGGTATCCAAATGGCTGAACTTTATACCATCAGTCCTATACGACCACACTGCTTAGGGTAATCCGCCTTCCTTTCCCCTGATGTTGACAGTGCCCCTCCTGGTCCTTCTACCCCGGGGACGGCATGCCATTCACTATGCACGGCGTAGTTGCAGACTGGTCGACGCGTCACAAGCAAGTTATGGATATGCAGTCACACTGTACTACTATATCTATTATTATTATTATACAAATGCAACCAGGGTACCAACTAAAAACGGCAATATGCGCACGTATCAAATATGCGCCGTCAAAATTACCTGGGAATTGCAGCTCTGTGTGACAGCTACAACAAGTTGGTTTTATTATTAATTGTTTGGAACCCAAGTTTTTGAA
Organism: Convolutriloba macropyga; assembly: GCF_964194025.1. NCBI lineage: Eukaryota > Metazoa > Xenacoelomorpha > Acoela > Convolutidae > Convolutriloba > Convolutriloba macropyga. Next base: position 69,622,339 of record NC_134471.1, read on the forward strand.
CATTTCACTTTTCACACTGTTTTGTTACATTTTTAGATTTTTTTATATAGATTTTTGATAATTTTTGAACAATTAATTGACATTTCGAATATGTACGGGTTTTAGTAACCCTGAAGAGATATCGATGGTCTTGTTTTATTGTGTTCTGTTAGTCTAAAATAAAATTGGAATTGGATCTAAATTTTCGGGATCAAAGAACCAAATTCGTTTTTTTTTGCTGCGAATTGACTTTTTTTTGTGTGATTTTCTGGCGAGGTAAATTAAATGCCATTTGTTTCAGTGGTGAATATGTGCTATTGTCTGAATTGGTCTGCTGCAATTAATGATTTGGTTGACTTTAGCCCTAAGCGTTTTCATTAAATTAAATTTAACTAATTGTTTTTTAATTGCTTTCGAAAAGAAGCAATTATTGTAAACGTCTTTTTATGCAAAATTTTTGCTTAGCCATTTTTTGACTTTTTGAGTTATTTTTACGCCCGTGACTTTCTGCGTTTTGTGTGATCTTATGTTCTCTCTCATTCACAATTTCAAGCAGCTGAACTCAATTGGTGGCACTTTAATACTAAAAGTCAAATGATGAAGTCCGCAAAAACTGGTGCCAGTTTTTCACTTTAGGTCTTAATAGTGGTATATAATCATCTCTAATGAGGTTATTTGAAGCATCTTAGTGAATTTCTTTGTGGCATTCAGGATATACCCATTCCTTCCTCTCCCACTGAAGCAGGCTGCAATTGGTTAGAGCTCCCACTCGCCGTTCGAGAGCAATTCTTCGACGTTGTAATGATACTGATTTGTTTTGATACTGAGTCTTAATACTGACAGGTCGCACAGACAGTCAAAATGAACTTATATGAGTTGACACTTTACAGTTTATGGAATGGAATACTTTGAAACTTCTTTTTAGTAAAAGAAAGTTTGTTGAGTTTTTAGTTTTGACTATCTTTTTTATCTACAGTTTTAATGCTGTCTGAGTAATGAAAGCCCTCATTGATTTCAGAGGTTGAGGCTACAGTTCACGGCTGGTGGTTTTTAGACGCGGCACTAAATGTTTTGGAAAATTATAAGTGAATTTTGAGTTCTGACTTTGTTATTTGTTTTCGTTATCTTGCGCATGAATCCCATTTAAAGTCTTACTATTTCAGAAGTGCGGTGGATCCGAATCCAAAATTCCCTCCAAATGATAGCTAATCATAGTTATAAAATTTAAAATGACTTCCTTTAATTTGGAGAGTTTTGTATATATTGTTTTCACGCGGCTTTTTTGGTTGAATTTGGTTGTTTACAATTTGACCTATCAATTGTTCTGCTTGCTCTTGTTAATTTGTTAAAATGTTTTTCAAAACTTATTATTATTGTAAATTATTCATCTCAACAGAAGGTTCTAGCTGCTTCATACTCAAACGGTTGTGCTTGTTCTTAGAAATATGAGTTTTGAAACTTTCTGTGAGGTTATTTTGTTTTCAAAGTTTAGCACCAAAGATATTTATAAATTGTAGTTTTACTCAGGATTTTTTCAGCTTTCTGTTGCATAAGTGGGTTTTTGTTATCTGATTACTAGTTCGCTAAAAGTATCATTTTTTAAGCGTGTGTTAGTCAGGTCGAAACTAAGTTATCTCACTCATGACTTAGATCATGACCATCTAGCTGGGGTGACCATATTTGCACTTTAGTTCATAGTTTAGATTTATGTGAGTGTAGAGGTTATTTTTTTTAAATTTTGCTCTCTAACATCTAAATTGAGCTCCTAGAGTTGAATAAAAAATGAGAGGTCAGGCAAGTTCGTTAATATCAAAAATGTTACTTGAGAGTTTTTGCAATTTGAACCTCCGAAAACGGGATAGATGATGAATTCTGGACCTCATTTTTTGTTGTTTGTAAAAATCACTTGTTCACTTGATAAAGGGGACTGTTTTCAAAACGCGTAATTTCTTTAATGTCTGTTGTTCCATCCATTTATTCTATTGTTTAATCAAGTGAAATGAAAACTGATGTCACGATAATGACAGGTCCCTTTGTTTTTCTCCCGAGTTCTAATAAGGCTACCTTATTTCTTTTTATAGTTAATGGTATTGATTAATTTGAAACTATTTGTTTTTTATTGAAAGTTCTGTATTTTTTGTTTTGGCTGTACGTTTTTTTGTAGGTTTGGTACAGTCTAAGTTATAAAAGACCTCATTGATTGTACTAGCGGCAAAATAGAAGATTGTAAATGGCTGGATACTTTTTTCAAAAATTTTTGTGAATTTTTTGTTCTGAGGTAACAGCTTAGTAACCTCTGTTTGAAATTAATCTAATTTTGCATTCTCAATTTAGATTAGATTTCTAAGTGTGTGCAGGGTTCATTTTTCGTTTTTTTTAAGACCTGGGCTCACTTTTGGAGTCATGTTTTTGTTTTTTGGTAAAATTAGTTCTGTTGATAAAATAGTTTCTACTTGAATAAATGCGTTAGAACTGATTTCATGTGTTGTTTCGTTTGTCGTTTTCATCTAGTGTAATTTTTTTTAAAAAAAATGATATCACTGGTATGAGTTTAATTTTGTGCAGAGGTTTGTAATCTATCATATTTTAACTTTGAACTATTTGCTTAGAGGAGGCAGTCTATCTCTGATTCAATTCGAAGACAGCTGTTAAAATATTGTGGATGAGCGGGGTAGGAACATTGTGCCATCGCATATTATCGAGACTCTTTGTCCCTTTATACTTTCATTTTGAGGCGGAATGAAACCTAACTATTGACTCCAATAATTTAACGTACTATTTCTTGGTATTTTTTAATGAAAGCAACTGAAAGTCGTTCGACAAAACTTTCAACTGTAATGAAAAATTGCCCCACCCCAACACGTTTAATATCATCAGTATCAGTTTTTAAAAAAAATATAAGAAAGTTTGTTTATGCAGAAGGAGTTACACAATTGGCTTCAGTTACTATTGCAAATTTTACATCTTTTTTCAGAAAAGATTGTTTTCCGTTTCTTTTCGGTTGCCTATTTAATCTTTTCCGTTCATCTGAGCACATAATACCGCTTGAATTATTTTTTTTTTCAAATATCTAAGATAACAGTCTTGATAAACAACGGGGGTTAATGACTATTACTATTACTATGGTCTTCGGCTAAATTTTGACTCTTTGTGTCTGTTTAAATTTAAAATGTGTAAAACATTTATTTGATTATTTGCAAGTGTTGAAGCATGAAATAAGTGATGTTGTTGAAAAGGTGTTGCTGCAATCTTCAATTTGTTTCGGGGCAATTTCCCCTTCCTCTTTCTCTTCCTATGTGGAATAAGAGGGACTATTACTGCTTCTATTATACTTCTACTGCCGCTACTTCTAGTCTTGAGGGTTGCAGGCGGGCGGGCGTGCTTGTGGGGCGACCGGTGAGGGGTGAGGGTGGGGGTTTGGGGCTATTTTGGGTGGAAGTGTGAAAAGTGGAGACAGATAATTGGTGTGCACCTGTTTAGAGCTGAGTAGTGATAAGTTACAGCATTTCTTGTCTCTCTCTCTCCTGTTTTCGCTCTCTTCACAGCATTGAGGGGAGATTTCAACAGTTGCCCTGGGCGATTGAACAGTATAGGCAATAGGGACGAGAATTACGTGTGAACAAATTTGGACAACTAAAGTGTTCTGACTATTGTGAACTCATGATAAACACTACAGTTTCCTCAATATCAAAATATTTTTGTTAATAGATTTGTTTTTGTTAAATGTTATTTTGTTAGGTTCTTTTTTGTCAATAATACAGATACAAGTTGAAAATCTTTCAGGCCATTCTCATCGATTATCTTGAGTTGCTGTACAGTGCCAATAGATGTTTATTAGTCTCCAAGTATGCGTTTCAAGTATTTAGTAGGCTTGGTAGTTTTTCATTTTTATGATAAATAAGTCGAATCATTCCAACTTACCCGCAACCTTTTAGAGACATCGAAAATCGTACAGTTTTCGATCTCTGAATTTAAAAAATTAACGCCTAAACTGTAACCTTTGTAGGGTCTCTTGACTCTGGCCGGATTTCATCAGCTTGACGCTGCAAATTTGCTTTGTTGTACTGATGTTTCCTGAAACTAAATTGGCTAATAATTGGTCTTGAATAGCATTCCTGTTTTTATAACATTCTATGAGTAAAATCGTTTTGGCTTCTCGGAGAAGTTTCATTCGTCGCTCATCCTGTTGAAAGAATATTAACGCAACTATTGTTCAGCCTATGAATCTGAGTAAAGTTCAAATTCACTACAGTAGCAGACTAAAGCCATAAGCCTAGAATTATGCTGCGTTGTTTATGGTACTTCTTCCATTGATTTGTCACGTTTTCTTTCTGCACGTCGTGTCATGTGCGTCAAATTTATCCCCCTAAATATTCTCTTGCACGCTTTACATTATCTATATGATTCTGTATGGCGCTTGGGCATAAACTAAAGTTGAAGCTAATAGATTATCTCCTCGAACGTTAATATGAATATACTTAGGTTTACTTGTCTGCTGAGGATTGTTGCCGATGTTTTTAGTCGTTAAAGTTATAAGATTATGTTATGGTATTTATATTAAACAAAGTTGAATCAAGTATGCATGAACGAGGGTGCTCAAGGTCACGGCAATACGGAACAAGGTGTCAATTGCTGCTAAGGCCGAAACGGCATCTACTTGGAGATTTTTGCTCTCCTGCTTTTTCAATTAGTTAATTTTTGTATTTTTTGATGTTGTAGAAAAGGTCATTGTTAATTTCTGTGATGCCAAAATTTTGACAAATGTCACAATTTCTTAGTCCTATTCCCTAATTTAAAATGAAAATTTTAATTGCTCTCTAACAAAGTTTGTTGCAAATAGAGTATAGTCAGTTCCATAGAGGTGCAACGCTATCGAACGTTTCAAAGGTCAAAGTTCAAATATAGAACATGGAGATATCTAGCAAAAAAACTGTCCATTTGTATGTCCCGAGTTTTTCGAACGTTCGCTTGTGTTGCAACTTTATGGGACTTACTATTGTATTGCGGTCTTCTTATGTGATTTTTTGCTTGATCTGTTTTTCCCCTGACAGTTTTTTGTTCTGAAAAACAGGTGACACCGGGAGCATTAAGTCGCAGAGCTTCACTAATCTTTAAATGTACAATTCACCGAAGCTTCCGATAAGAAATAAATTAATGGTGTGAAGAGCAGTTCGGCGGTTTCTTCTTCCCCTCGTACTCAACACCTCGTACTCAATTTGAGGCATTCCATTTTCACTGATTTGTTTAAAACGCAAATAATAATAGTATTGGAGGTTCTACCACTTTTTATACAGGAGCTCAAAAGTGGAATTATTATACAAATAACTAAGGCTCAGCGCCAAATATCGGTTTAAAAAGCACAAAGGAAGAGATATTTTTCAAGATCTTTTTGAAATCAGCAATGTTGGATACGATTCTCAAAACTCGGCAGATTGTTCCAGTTCTTTACTCAAGCGCTTAAAGTTTCGCGCAGTTTCTATGAGTTTTCAAAATTGCACAATTTCTAAAGTGTTCAATTTTTAATTGCTCTCAAACGAAGTTTGTAGCAATTATATTAGTCCTGTTGGTCTTTTCATGCGATTTTTTGCTTGACCGATTTTTTGTCTGACCCATTTGACTTTTCGTACTCAAAAATGGGGTAAACAGGTAGCGCCTAGCGGACATTAATTACTCTTAGAGCCTTTCAGCTCACTCGTCTCAAAGTATGCGAATCACAGAAACTGTATTGGAGACTTCTACTTATGGTGGGAAGGGTGGTCCCACTGCGCTCACCCCACAACTCTTCAATTTAGCTAAAGCTAGCATCCCTAAGCCCCAACTGGCTACTGACGAAGCCAACCGCTCGCCGGTGGTTTGAGAGCAATTCGCCCGATGTTAGTCGGTTATGTTATGTATTTTTTCAATGAATTGTTTGTCCTTTCTAGCTATGCGTTGCACTTCTTTGTAGCGAGATTTTTCAGATTCTAATACCTCAAAGCTGTGATTAATGGCTCATCACGGGCGATCGTTTTTGGAATTTTGCTAATGAGGATTTGCTAATTGCTAAGCAAATGAAGGTTTATCAATCAGGTATAACATGTTTTGGATTTTATTTTCTCTGTTTGCATTTTGTTGATCGCGGACATTTCCAATCAAAACATGATTGCATTTGAAACAAATCAGTCAAACTCACTATTTTGTTAACTTAAAATTGATTGTTAATTTGGGCGATAGTTAATCTTTTGAAAGATCAAGGCTGCCAACAAACTATACTTATAAATATCGTGGCGAAAGATAGTTGTTGTGTTGACAGAGTGAAAACATGATATGTTGAGAAAGCTGTTTGGACAAATTTGCATCAACGATGCTGCTATCCATCCACTGACGTTTAAAGCTTTGTTGACTCTGCCGTTGTTGTGTTGAACGCTTGATGTAAATAATAAATAAAGGCCTAAAGGTAATTTATCAACTGCTCTCCGCGGGGCACGGGGGAGGGGGTGAGAGAGAAAAGAGAGCGAAGATTGATTTGAAAAGTGGAGAGTTGGCTTCAACCAAATTGAATCGAATTAGAAAAAGAATTGAATTTTGGATGAAGTATGCTGAAAAGTTAGTGATTAATTTTTTATTCGGATATTTTCTCAACACCCTCTTGTTTGGCCACAATTAGCGCGATTGTCCTCTCAGCCGAAAAAGATAGAGAAGACGTACTGAAAAAAAAATAAATTCAAATTGGTCTGTTTTAAGTGTAGTAATCGTCGCTTCTCATTAGATTTCCTTTGACCTATCGACTCAACTTGCATATTGTGATATAATCAAGTTCCAAGTTATTTGGCGCACTTAACGTTACTTTGTTGATCAATTTTAAAAAATATTTTCATATTTTGATTTGTTTTTTGTCAAAGTTAAATTTGCACTGATTGATGTGCATGATTTTCTGCATTGTATCAATTTTCGGTACCATTGTCTTTATTTTGATATGATCAGTTAGTATTGATAGCGGCATTATTGATAGGGATAATCATAATAACGTCGGGTATATTGTACTAACTGGATATAGATATAAATAGGTAGATAGATGAATAGATAGTGTGTAAGTAGTTGTTTGCATATACTTAAGTTAGAGTGTACTTTCACTCCCTCAATTCCTATAACTTTTCCTCCTCTTCTTTCTTCACTCCCCTTCTTTTCCTCTCTCCCGGGTGATGAGTTGGGGGAACAAGGAAGGGGCTTGGGCTATCGATTGGTTCTCCCAATTTTTACTCTTTCTCTCTATTCGAATTATTGATTGGACTAATATTCATTTCAGACATCAGATATATGAGATGCTCCTTATTGGTGTCTAAGTCTGATATACTTTCTAACTATTTCAAAGTAGTATATCCTGTTTATATCTTTGTAGGCATGAGAGTAGGCGTAAATCGGGCAATTATTTGAAGTCGGTAGTTTTAGTGCTATGATTAAGAAGGGTTTCAATAATTTCGAGCCTTCAAGTTTCTTTCTTACCGGTTACGAGCTATATTTGTTGCGCTCATTGATGACAATAATATTTGTGAAAAATCTTGGTGGCATTTTTGCGCTTTTGAAAAACTTAAATATGATAATTGGGTCGAAAAAATCTAAAATTTTTGCTATAATTTTGTTGGTAAGTTTAGCACTTTCAAAAGTTCTTTAGTTGTTGTAGAACAAATTTGGTAAGTTTTGAAATTTGGCTATAATGCAAAGCTCGTGAAATTGGTTTTGTTTCTCGCTGGCTAATCTATATATTTTTTTTAACAATTCTTCAACTCAAAAATTGCAATTATCAATTTTTATCAATTTCCCTAAAGTTTGCGAGGGTTTGTCTCAACTTGAATTAATCTTTACGGTTTATTGCACCCCAATTCATTTATTATGCCGGCCGTATATTGAAAAATGTAATTAGCCTCTAAAGACTTCAATCTCTCCTCGATCTCGAAAAGCCAAACTTTTTTCTCTCAAAGCAGCTGAAAAATTGAGTGGCCGGTTCTGGATCCATTAAGTTGTTTTTCAATCTAAGAGATTTATGAGCGCGAGTTTTCGGCTAATTGTGACAGTGTATAATGAATGTACTTATGACTGGTGCCTGATGCTGCTGTTTTTCATCTGTAGAGATGGTCTTTCAATTAAAACAGTAGTACTTAACTCCATTTAAATCTACCTCATTGGCCTCATCAAATATGCATAACTGAAACTCATTCAATAAGCCAAATGTGCCCACTATAAAATTCTCAACTATTATCCTCCCCACACAAAGCATTTGAGACACAAAACCACTCTTGCTTCAATGTATTAATTGCCGCTCGCTAACCTCTGTTTACTATCCATTCATCACATGTTTATTCCTGTTTACATTGTGATGGCTGTTTTCATTTAGGTAAACTTTTTCCAGACTGATTTTCCCACTTCTCGCATTGAGACAAACAAACAATTTTTAACCAAAATTTTGTCTGTATACGAATCCCGTGAAAACATTCGCAAAAAGACACGAAGTAAACAGAAATTTAAAAAAAATCGAGAGAATGAAGTTTGTGAAATGTCAAGTTGGTCAAAGAATGTCTGTGAAATGTTTGCCAAGATGTCGGATCAGTTCATGATCAAATTGTGAATAAATTGAAGAGATCAAAAGGTAGAAAGGACTCAAAGTGGGAATTGCTCAGTTGAGGTTAAATTTGCTAAAGTAGTGGGAGTTGTTGATTTGCACCCCGATTGAGAATTTTACATCAAGGGAAAATTGGATTGCAAAGCCGGCTTTCATTCTGAGAAAAGTTGTCCAGACATTAGGTAAACAATTATGTCTGGATATGAGATCTTGTTTGTACATTTTCGATTAAGTTCGAAGATGTAGTCACTGAGGAGATTAAAGCGATATCAGTTTTTGATACGCAGTTTTCGAGGTTAAATCTTTGTTTAAAAGCTCTCAAACAAATTTTGCAGTAATTTTTAGGTCCTTTTCGTCTTTTTACGTGATTTTTTTAAGGCTTGGTCGTTTTTTCAATTGACGGATTTGACTTCAGTCAGGCGAAACATTAAAATTGGTGAAACCCGAGTGCAGTTTGTTAGAAATTATTAGTCTCTAACTATATACCTAACCGAAACTGTTAATGAGGCATCAATTTATACTATAAATGGAAATGTTGAAAGGTTTGGATCCTGGGTTTTGTCATAATACCACTGCTGCGTATGATCTATATAACTTCTTTTTAAAAATGTTTTTTGGTAGCATTTTTCTGCTGTAATTTGAATTTGGGAGCTATATTGATAGTTTTACTACCAAAAGTCAAGAAATAGGAATGCAGCTCGTTTGCAATAATTTACAACTAATATAAGTGTCTGTTATCAAATGCCGTTGATAATTTCAATCAGCACGATTGCAATTTGTAATAACCTATGACGGCAGGGTTAGGGTGTCAAGAATTAAAAGCCACGTGTCTTTTGCAGGAATTTTTGTCGACAGTGGGCAATTGTTTTCCTTCAAATTTCCTTGACTTAGCTTTGGCCGAAGCATCTATTTCGTAGCAATTATTTTAGTACTGTGATCTTTGCCTGACAGATATTTTGTCTGGCCCTTTTATAACTTTTCGTCCTCAAAAACGGGATAAACAGGTAGCGCCTGGAGGGCACTAAGTAGCCGAGCAGCTCTCTTAGAGCTATACGCCTCACTATTCGCTAAGTGTGCGATTCGGTGAAACTGTTTTGATTAGACAACTTCATGGTGTGAAGGGCGGTTCTCAGTTTTAAACGTTTGACTCCCCCTCAGTCACCCCACCCCAACATTCCACCATCATCCTTCCTCCAAATGGTAATTTGGACCCCCTCTCGTACTTCCTTCCCAACGTTACCCCCACCCAACGCTTAACCCCGCCCCCACTCTGCTTACCCCCGCCCACGCCTAGTGCTGGCATCCCTCAGCCCCAGCTAGCTGCTATGGTCATTTGAGAGGAATTCGCTCGATATTAGTCGGTTATATTTATTTTCTAACGCCTGTACTAAACAAAAATTATTAATCTTTATGCCGTAATACTTTTGTACTTGCAACTAAATGGTTTTCTGTACGCTGAGAAGTGCCTGCGACTTTTGCTCCTCTTAGTGCCGTATAAATGGTGAAGTCAGGCATTGAAAAGTTGACAGCATAATTTAGGCAAAACGCCAAAAAGGCTGTTAGAGTGAACGAAGAAACATAAACACTATATGCACATTTAAATTTATCTGAAATGAATGCTTTGATCGTTTTATGCTCTGATAAATTATATTCACCGTGACAAAGAATCTTTCATTGTTTGATTTTTTTCCTGTTGAATATTATCGGATTATCTGGGTAAAATTTTTATGCAATAATTGCCAAACTATTCAAGGTCACATCAGGTTATGCATTTTTTAAAGTTATGAAAAGCCCTCAGCCTTTTCCTGGAAAAGTATTTCTGTCTTTTTCAGATATCGCTCAAGCATTTTTTGCACTCAATTACCTCAAATAGTTTAACGTTTACTATTTTGTGAATTTTTCTTTTACAGTTTTTGGGCTCATTTTTCGCCTGTTTACCGAATTTTCGTAACTTGTCATCTTGAACATGGAATGAAACGGTAAAATATGGTGCATTGGGTATTCTAAACGGGGTTGTCTAAGAGCCTAAATAGTTTTCGCAAGGTTGCGGAAATGCTGAGATCTTGATTCTTTGTATGTAGGACAATTTTTGGAGTTTTATACCCATCGACTCAACTCAAGCCCATCCCCCTCCCTCAACTTTAGAATGTAAATTCATTGTATGCCGGGATTTTTTTCGGGTTTAGATGAATTGTGGTTATCCCTAAGTTCTTTACTCAAACACTCCGTATCCCTTATATTGAAGGTTAATGTTACCGGTTTTTAATTGCTCTCAAACAAAGTTTGTAGCAATTATATTAGTCCTGTGGTCTTTTATTTATGCGATTTTTCGCTTAATCGATTTTCCGTCTGACTCATTTGTTTCGTCCTCAAAAACCGGATAAACGCGTAGCGCCTGGAGAGCACTAAGTGGAGCCTTACGCCTTGCTGGTCTCTAAATATGCGATTCACCGAAACTGTTTTGAGGAGACCATTTCAAGGGCAGTGAAGGGCGGTTCTTGGTCTGAAAAATTTGACCCTTCCACCTCTGTCACCCCCCCCCCCACACACACGCTCAGACAACCGCCACCCTCTCCCCCCCCCCCCTGTTCACCCTCCTCCAACCCGGCAATTTGGACCCCTCTCGTCCAGCTCTCCCACAACCCTACCCCCACCACTTGACCCCCCCCCCCCCCCACTCCACTCACACCCACCTGATGGATTCGCCAGTCGCTTGAAAGCAATTCGCCCGACGATAGTCGGTTATGTTTAATAAGGAGTTATACAGGGGGTGAAACAAACTAAAACTTCAGATATTTTGATGCGTTTTGCCCCCTTGGTTAGTTTTTAGTTTTCCATCGCTAATTAGTAACTTTGAGTCATGCATTATTTTAGACTGAGCTGCAGCAGGCGGCGAGAGCCAGAGACGAGGCTCTGAAACACAGTGATGTTCTGCAACAGGAACTGAATGCTATCAAAGATTACTTGGGGTAAGAAATATGTTCGCTTGAATAGACAAACTTAAAGAACAGAAAAAGACAAAATGCTGAAAACATTAGATTACTGAGTTTGCTATATGGTATATGATCAATCGAAAAAAAAATTGTTTTCCTAAAGTTGCTGCTGGACAAGAAATGGGGTCAACTGAAATGGGGTTTTCCGTTTGTAAGACCCCCCCCCCCCCCAGCTTAGTGGGTGCATATTATTTGCACCCCCAGACACACGTGCAACATTTTTACATAATGATTTACTATGTAATGACACGTGTTCTGTAACTGGGGGCGCATAACGTACTGGGAGGGGCACAAACGGAAAAGATCCTGAAAATTGTTATTGCTTCCTGGTGCTTCGAGAATATTAGCATCATTTCTTGCATCATGTACACAAGTAATTGACTGAAATCGTTTTTTTACACCCAAGTGAACTGCTATTTCCGACTAAGCGCCATGGAAAAATTGAAGTTGCCCTGAGCGACTCTTTAACAAGTGTCTCTGTCCCTTTTTTCTCACTCATTGTTCTCCCAACAGAGAATATTCAAGTGTGGATTAGCGGATTAATATGTCCGTTATAAGGGAGAAATACTTTCTATTAACTGCCTGTTAGGGAAAATTATTTGCAATTTGTGAACGGAGTGAGAAATTTTTCAGGGGAGATTTATTCTGAGAGTGTATAATAGTTATCATTTATAAAGAACTAATTAACTGTACAGAAATAAAAAAACTTTTTGTGTACAATTTTCTGTGTATTAAAAATTGTTCTTTTTGTGTTATTAGAGGGAAGGGGTGCGCAAGGGTAGGGGTGATAGTAAGGCGGGTTGTTTTATTTAGTTGAAAGTGCTGCTTTATGTAAAGAGTGTTATTTAACAAGTTGTTGACCGGTGTTGATGGAAAATATTGAAATAACTGGATTCTATTGTTCCTAAAGAGTATGAAACTGTTAGTTGAGTGTTTGAAGTATGGAGTGAAGATTGGATCAGGATGATCGAACAGCTGACGTTCACTGGAATGTCCATTTCAACGTCCATCTGTTGCGACTGTGCACTGTCGTAAATCTAATTCATCTCTTCTTTAATTTGAACTGAAGAGCTAGAGATTATTTCAAATTGAACTCAACGAATCCGTCTAATTTAGAATATTTTGAACATTTGAAAAACTTTTTCTATTAACCTAAAACGAAATTTGGAATACCTATTTTATTAGGCTTGCGGCTCTTAAGTCTGGTGACGATAATGTGATACACAATTGTGATGGTAAATGTTTAAGTGACAGATTTCAGTTTCAATTTCTTGATTGTGCTTATATGAAGTCCACTCGTTTAGAATTTAGATAATTACTAAAATTGAAACAAAATTTTGTCGAATTTGTTTTCATCTTCATTTTATAGTAATCTATAATATACACTAAAAACATTATTTGAAGCCCTTAATGAAGTTATGACCCCTTCCATGTTTAAGCAGGTTGCTATTGAAAGCTCACAATTACAGTGTGTCTTTTGAAGAAATTTCTCCGGTACTGTTCGGCTATATCATTTTTAATATTACTCATGAACTTTGTTCAAATCATTTTTGTAGTCGCTTGTTTATGAAAAATTTTCACTTGGACGTTGATGTTCCGCGTTTCCTTTGCTCCCTTGTAACGGGATAAACTGGTACATACTGAGGGCATTAAGTTGCTGTGTTGCTATCTTTGAGCCTTAGTAAGTTCTAAAAGAACGGTTCACCGAATCTACCGAGGAAGCAGAAGTTCATGGTTTAAAGGGCAATTATGAAATCGCACCACGCCACTTTTCTACCAGCCGCGATTTTCCCTCGCCTGTCGTCCGAAGACCTGACTTCTGTTGGGGCACCTGTTTCTTCAAAATCTGCAAAACAATTACAAGAAATGGTGCCAAAATTGGTTTAAAAACAATAATTTGAGAGAATTTTAGCGCAAATATAGACCGCTAAAATTCTTTGCTGCAGTTTACTACTGAAAATAAAATCAAAATTACGCCAAAATTGGTCCCAATTTCCTTATAAATTTGAGAAGCGGTCTATAATGGCCTCTAATACCATCATTTTGAGCGCCTCACTGACATTATGCCCCTTTCCGAGCTAAACTAGGCCACCATTAAATCCTCGTCTGTGCTTTGGTAGAATTTCGACCGACAGTAGTAGGTTATCTTTGAACGGTTGTTCGCCGTGAATTTGAGCTGGACTGTTACAAATGAATTGGGCATAAATTATTTTCAATAAATTTATAAGAGTTTGTATAAAGCCGGAAGTGAAGTTAATAATATTAATAAATTGTTTTCGGAACAGACAAACAAAAAAATGTATATATCTTTATACTTTTTGTATACACCCATAATGAACCGAGAGAACACCAAAAGGCAGTGTTGCCTCGTCATGCGGTGCCTCATCGCTTCTCTAATCTAAAAGTTCACCTTGGACTGAGAATGCCGTGAAGGCTTGAATTCTAAGTGTAAAAGGGGCATTTATTGGATATTTAGACTGCTGTTTTTTGCATATTTCAAAGTTTTATTGGCCTTTGTTTGATTATGATTGTTCAGAACTGAAACATTGTGCCAAATGTTGTTTTTTTGGCATTCTTTGGCATTGTTAATAGCCGCCGTCAGCCTCTCAACGGCTATTATTTACGCGCTCTCCTTTTTACAATTCAAAGAATTTGAATTGTATTGGGGCGCTGTCTTTTCACGACTCGAAGAGGAGTATTGGAGAAGTCCTTTTTTAATCAATTTTTTGGAGTGAATTTGAAGCGGGAAATGAAACACGTGAAAAAATTTGGAGTGAGTTTGTTGCTGAACAAATTGAAGAGTGAAGCGAAAAGAGAGTGATTTTTTGTTCATATCCCTGTTTTCTAGAGAGCGAGAAATTGAGGTGTGAAAAAATACTTTAAGCGAGCGAATTTTTTTGTTCACGTGCGGCATTTTACAGGCAGTTCTTTTTCATTTTTTGGTTCAGAGATTTGGTTATGATTTTGTTTTAATTTTAGGCTGGTTTTGGTAGTGGTTTGAAGGTTTCCGGAAATTATTTTGAATTTTATGCTAATTCGGAGGTTTTTCATGTATTTCGCTGATTTTCGGGCCATTTTTTGCGTTTTTTGGCGATTGTTTTGTTTTACTGGCTCAAATGGGTATTGAAAGGACCTCTTCTACTTGAGCAAATTTTTGATAACAATTGGTCACAGTTTGTGTATATGAATCATTTTTTTTTGTTGAGAAATGTGACAAAAAATAGCAAAAATTGTTTTTTCGTTTTCTGTTTTTTAGACAAGTTTCTTAGCCTATTATGACTTTCCTATTGTTTTGCGAACATCTGGTTACCGTATTTGCTGAGAGGGTATTTTCTTTGGATTTATATGCTTTTGTAATATTAAGAGATTTTTTTGATAATTTGGCCTCAAGTATTTAAAAAAAATTCACATAAGTTAGTAAGTACTAGTTTTTTGATGAAGTAATTTTGGCAGAGATAGTTATTTCGGGATCTCAATTCATAGCAAAATTTAATCAGATTTTTTATCAGATTTTTTTCTGATTTTTTGTTTTACTTTTTTGTGTTATGGTTTTGTTTCAAGATAATCATGAATTCGAGTCGTTTCCGGAATTCTTTCGGCTATGTTTTTTTTAAGATCTGTTCAAACGTTTGCATGATTTTTGGAGTCAAATTAGAGTAGTGATTTTGGTCACGCCGAAATGGGAAGTGGAGCGAAAAAGCGAGTGGTTTTGCGGCGTGTAATTTGTTCGCTCTAATTTTTAAGTAGAGTGAGAGAACGGTGTTTGAAAAAAGTTTGCTTTCTCGCTACTGGTTTTTTGTTCACTTGCGGCAATTTATTTTTGGTTTTTACTGTATTTTCAATTTTTTGGATCGCATTTTTTTTCTACGTGGTTTTTCGTGCTACATTCATAGTTTATTCTAGGCCTCGTTTTTTGTTGGAATCAAATTTACATTTCTCGCTAGTGGTTTTTTTGTTCTCCCTAGCCACATTTTGACATTGATTTTCTGTTTTTTTTTTGTTTTATGTGATTTTTTTTATTCACTGATAGTCCGTTCTAGGTCTAGTTTTTTGTTTAGTCAATGACAATTCGTTGAATTGTACGTCAGGACTTGTCCTGCTATGTTTTTTTATTTATTTCGTCGTCAAGATTTTTGTAACGACCATATGACTTCACAACCACTTCAAATCTGCTTTTTGTTCAATCGTTCATGCAATTTCATTAATTTCATAAAATTTCGTTTTTTAATTCGCTTTACCTTTTGATGACCTTTTTCGTTTTGCATGTCACGATTTTTATGTTTGACTTCTGACTTACTTCACTCACTGTTTCAACTGAATGGATTTTAACTTTTTCACTCTTTCAATTATGCAATGTGGTGAATACTGACAAAGTCAAAAGACCAAAATCAAAAGAGACGGGATAAAACGATAAATCCGGTCTTTAAGTTATTGAGAATTAGGTTATCAAACTTCATTAGAGTGTTTGCTAGCTGACATTTGTATTAAGCTTATTAGCTTTCAGTTTAGAAGTTGAATTAATTATAGCTTTAGAATCTAACTGAATCTGCACACCAAATAGAACACTTTTTGACCAGGTCAAAAATTCGGTCAATTTGTCTCCTTTTTTTCTTTTTCTGTGTCAATCCCGATGTGCATCAAGCGCGTCAACGGCAGCTATTTTCCGGCAATCTGCTGGGTATGTTTGACAATTTCGTCGTTGCTGTACCATATTCGTTATCAAAAGATCTCGATTTTGAAGTGGAGCTTTTTCGTGAGAATGTTTCCTTAACTTTTGGTGACTGGGGAAGGGAAAAATTAACATCAATAATACTCAAAATAGAGCAATTAGTGCATATTGGAAAAGCGTTTGTTTCGAGGCTTTTGGTCTATTGTGATTTTTTCACATTTTGATCGATTGGTAATAGCTCTAATTTTTCTTGGTTTGGTTTGTTTTCACTCACGTTCTATCGATGAAAATTGTTCTGCCTATTTTTTAGTCATTTTTAATAGCCGCCCTCATCTTCTCAGCCGGCTATTATAGCGCTCCTATTTTTTTTTTTTACTTCGTCGAATATCGAATAAAAAAATGTTTCGCTTTACCTCATTTTGCCGCCTTTTCAACATTTTGCGTGAAATCTTTTTGACTTCTCTAGGCTAGTTTCTCTCCTCTCATTCTGCTAAAAGTGAATTTGAACATCAGTTGCTCAGCAAAGCAATTCAAAATGAACAGAGTCAGTATAAAAATTGAAGTCAGAGAAACGGGATAAAACCATAAAGCCCAATTTTAGATGCCCGCTATTTGAACGTCGTTCCTATAAGTCTTAGTTACCACCTCTAATGCTTATTGGTGTTGATAGTAGCCCCTGTAGCCTCTCTCTAAGAAACAGAAGTATGTTCAACTACGAAATGCCATCAAAATAAATCGGACTTAAAAAATATTTTTGTACAAAAATCTTTTTTTTTTCAATATCTTCTATTCTTTCAATCCCAATCATGCTTATTGGAATCAACGGCGACTATTTTCCGGCAATCTGCCGGGTATGTTTTCTCTGGTCACCTTTTACTCTATTTCGCATTATTTGGAGCAGTGTGTAAGATAGACATACAGTATGGGCAAATATCGAAGAAAAGACATCGAGATACACAAAATAAAACTGCGTCACTCGTCTTTTTAAGAACATATATTTACATTTGAGTTTAATTTTCTGCAGATTTTTCGCACCTGAAAGATCAAGCTATCGTTCTAAATGTACTCGAAGCTCATTTTTTAGGTGCAAACGTATTCAATTCATACCATAATTGGTCAGTTGTTTGTATAGTTACCACCTATAGCCAAAAATAGTTTAGATTTTTTAAAAATCGATTAAATCAGATATCTATTTTAATTAAACTGGATAAATCTGGAGACTAAACATAGAAAATTTAGTTAAATCAGGAAAAATCGGACAGAGAAACATAATATTCTTAAGTGGTGGAGTTTTAATTTGGTTGTTATTTCTGACATATGTTTCTTTTTTTTAAATGAAATCATAATATTCTCGACCGCATACTTCTGAGACTAGGTAATTTTTTGAAGTAGTTTAATGGAAATTGCATTCATTGACAATGAGTAGAATTGTCTGGTTTTGAACTGAAGCGGCTGATGGTGATAGGAAGATGTAAGAAACTTGTTTGGGTTTGTTTTGTTTTGATTTTGGATTTCGGCATGTTTTGTTTATTCCCAATTGAACTAGAAGATTGTTGTTTGTGTATAATGTCTGCAGTGTGTACACAGACTGACTATTTGTTTATCAGAGAATGTTTCAAAATTAATTTTGCAATTAAGTTGCTTAATGCAAACAGGTGAACGCGGCTAAAACTCAATTTGAGTCCTCAATGCGAAGATTCGCTCCTAACTACATTATTAACCAGCTCCAATCTCCCAATGAAATTGATCAAGATATGAATTATTAACGAGTTTATCAATCATTAACTACCCAATCCATTGACTACTAGCTATTTCTGTTAGCCTCGCTCTACATCAAGGAAAAAATTATTGTACAATTTTGTAAATTGGAAGTTTTCTTGGACAAGTAAAAATTAATTTACGCTCTGAAGCTTGATAAGTTGGAAGATTTCTACTATGATAAAGATTCACGTTTTGCTTCTTCAATAAAAGCGAGATCTCAACTTGATATGACTGTCAACTACTGAAAAATGACAACTACTACAGATTGTTCTCCCCTTTTAACTTATTGTTAACAAAGGGTGACGAGATATTTAGCTTCTTTAATTGCCGACATCAGCGCTGAAAGTGAAAACTCAAAATCTTGGAAATTTTATCAGATCCCTTAATCAGCCGCAAATTGCAGCTGTTTCACTTTTGTGTATAAGAGTCTATTCTAACATCTTAACAGCGAAATACTTTGAAATTGCTGCTTTCCGTGAATTAGAGGTTTGACCTGGAATGTCCTAAACACGTTTATTTGAGGAGATCACGTGGATGCCTAGATATAACTATTTGACTACCTCTGGTTATAACTGATAACTTGTGTTAACTAGGGGAGAGAGATTGTGTGAGAATTGTTTGAACTTGTTGTTAGTCCGAGGTGTCAACACGTGTGTTCATTTTTGAAGTCCCATCAGAGGCAGAGAGGGGAGAAAGAGTTTAAAAGGGGACCTGATCAGCAGTATTATGTTCACATTCTTTGAGTGTTTTGTGAGCTGAACAAATGTAGAAAGGCTGTTGATCGTTTGTTTGCTTGTTTGTTTGTTCACAAGGGAGGTATTTATTTGTTTTTGTTGTTGTTTTAACACGAAAAGTTTCAAGGTTTTCTCCAATATTGGGACAATTTTAAATTACTGAAATATCAAGTTTCAAGTCAAACTTGCTTTGAAGTTTACCCCACACGCCCCTTGTCATACTCTGTTATTGTAATAGATTAAGTAAACTGCAAATTGGGTTCTCAAAAAGGGGCAATTTTTTTCCATATTGTAAAATTTTGGTTTGCTGAATAAACAATACCGCTCCATATGTAATTGCACAATTTTATTTGCAGCTATAATTTCTGAAATTGCCCCGAGTTACTTTTTGCCATTCTGAAAACCCTCGCAGATATGATCTAACTATAAAATGGAAACAAATGTTTCCGAACATTTGAAGTGACCCACAATTAAATCCTGTTCCTCCCAGCCTCCCCCACAAGAAATGAAATGTTTATTTTTTCTGAGAAACATAAGTTGTGTCACGTGCCATCCCGGAGCCCCCGCAGGGTAAATCATTGATACAAACGGGATATCATCTTTTTGTGAACTAAGTTTTTTTTTAAGAAATCGGGGCTTTCCTTCACCGTTAGAAAAGTAAATGAACGCTTCCCTGACCCGAGCAATCCATGGCAACAGAATTGTTTGTTAGCGCGAAAAGGCTAGGATTTCTTGAGTTGTTTAGTGGGTCGCTAAATAAAATGGTTTAGAAAAAATGGTTTAGATTGAATTTAAAATTTGAGTTTTCCATCCTAAATGAGCGAGGGTACGATTGTCCTCAATCTTTAATTGCTCTGAAAGGAAGTTTAAATCAATTAATGTAGTCGTGTGTTTACTTGACAGTTTTGAACTTTTCGATTCACTTTTTGGTTTTTGCAGGATCCAAACTTCTCTCTCATACATAATTTTTGGCAAGTATTAAATTTGTCGATAGTGTACTATCACAAGTCAAATAAAAACTGCGAGGCTAATGGTTTCGTTTACATTCTGAATATTGCTATTTGTCTATTATGCCCTATAGTTATGACATTTGAAGCCCCACATTGAATTTTGTTGCCCCCATGATGTCATCTCACCTCACGGGCCCCAACAATAGCAGATTAAAATGATTGAAGTGCGCCCCTGCCAGTTGTTTAAGAGCAATTGGTCCGGCGTTTATGGGTTTTTTGGTAATGCAATTAATTCGCATGGAAGTAAGAATATTTTCAATTTTGCCATTAACAGATCAAATTTTCTGAACACAGACAATTGATACTGTTTGAAGTTGATGAAGCTTGTTGAAGATTGGTATAAAACCGTCAAATATTTCGCAGAAACCGTACAAAAGCTTTGATGTTTTAATGCCCGGTGGCATACGGAGTTGCTCGTGAATATTTAACCCCAAAATTGAAATTGTTCGACAACAAAAAACTACCAGTTTTGCTGTGCGATTGTTTTATGTTCACATTTTCTAAACCACTCCTAATCTAAGCTCCACGATGTAGCCAAGTTTTAGTGGAGTTTGACTAGTTAGTTGATGGTAGATCTGCTGAATAGAAAATTGATTGTAGATCTGAATATTTTCCATTTGTCCCCCGTAAGACAGCTTCATTTTGAATAAACTGTGCTAGATAATGAAATCGATAATGAAAAACCACTGGCTCGCTACTAAAATTCTTCAAAAAGAAATCGCTTTTCACCGATGATTCACTTCTTTAAGTATAGGTTTTGTGACTCTGATGAAGTCAATGAGAAAATACGTCTTTATTTCGAACGCGGTGGTTCGAAATGAAGTCAGATTATGAATTGACTAAGTTTCACGTATCCTCGCTTAAAACATTTATTTTGCTATTTTTAAAATGCTATCATTTTTGAAATCTGGAACTGTATGGATAATTTGGCACTCCAGAATTTAGACCGCAAAGATCTGACATTTTAATATTTATACGTGCATATTGCAATCATCCATTCATGCCTTGGGCAACAAAAATCCTATTGAAGGCAACCCCTTTGCCAGTCGTCTAAGATCAATAAGACGTTAGTCGGTTATCGTTTACAAAGTGAACTCATATCATCTATGTGCAAATCAGTCTTGGTGCAGACAGTAAACTAATCCGATTTCGAGTTGCCATGATTTGGACGAAAGTCTTGACACTGT
This sequence comes from Convolutriloba macropyga, assembly GCF_964194025.1. Taxonomy (NCBI): domain Eukaryota; kingdom Metazoa; phylum Xenacoelomorpha; order Acoela; family Convolutidae; genus Convolutriloba; species Convolutriloba macropyga. Next base: position 69,643,268 of record NC_134471.1, read on the forward strand.
TATACTACCAAAAAGATTTTTATTACTAAAATTAAGCTGCTAAATCTAAGGCTAATTGAAAGTTTAGTCATCAAGTATGTAGTTCACTTAAAAGAATTAACCTTTTTCTGCCTTTTCCCGCAGAAATAGATAACGTGGGGAGAGGTTATACTGGCCTTTTAGCATCTACTTTGATACGCTTTTGTTTTTTCATTGCTACACAATAATTTATTACACAATTGTCTGTTTCTTGAGTTAGAAAACTGGTTTCGATGCGTGTGGCGGTATTTCTTGACTTCACTTTATACGCTGTGAATCACAATCGGGTAGAGAACATCAGGAGAAAGCATGACTACTATCAATAAGGTTTTTTGAGAGTTTATTTCTGTTTAAGCAAAAGTGGACCTCCCGGTGAAGCTCTTCTGGAAGATCTGGGTGAAAAGTTCTCCAGAGGTCAGGACCCAGTCGTGTCACATTTGGAGCGACTGACTCAAGACCTCTCTGACAAACTAAAATTGTCTGAGAATGCTCGGGTTGAGAACGAGAAATCGCTAAAAGCCAATGAGGCAAAATCGGCACAGTTGACGAAACGGAACGAAGAGTAAGTAGCATGATCTTAGAAACTTTCAGGTGTAACATTTTTTTGGCCTGATTGATGCGTATTTTTTGACATTTTTATTTGGTCTTAAACAAAATTCGTAGCAACCGTTTTGATCCGGCTTGTTCTTTTTACGCGATGATTTGTCCGAACACAAATTTTGCGAGTTTCGTGACGAAGAAACGGAATGAATCTGTAAATCCCAAGGGCTTTGAGCCACTGTACAGTTCTCTTAAATCTTTACTAGTGTCTAAGTATACGATTTCCCAAATTGACAGAGAGACCTCGTCACTTCGTAGTATGAGCGTCAATAAAGCTTGTGTCCTCCCCGCTAGCCTCCTACCCCTCCCCCCATCCTTTTTTTCTGCCCCGGTCTTACGTTTTTACCATACCACCTGTCAATAATCATTGAATCCTAAACCCCGACAGAAGCAGACTGCAATAATAGAATCGAGACCACGCCAGTCATCAGACAACAATAATGGCTGCACGAGATATCTACTGTTTTTTAATAAAATTAATTGTTGCTCGTTCGAAAAATTTTTTGCATGTCTGCACTAAATTTTAAAATAAACGATTGAGCAAAGGGATTATGAAGTATTGTTGCTTCCAATTTTTGCCAGAAATTCAGGGTAAATTGGGAGGATTCTTATTCAATCGTCCATATTTTTGCAATTTTTTCCTTTTCGGCATAAATTCATTTGCCTGTGATTAATTTTTTTCATAACTCGAGATAACTCGAGTCTGACTTTTTTTGTGCACTTCAATACAAATTGCAAAATGATATTCAAGTATCTGTTTAACTGCTCTCTAGCGAAGTAGCAATTATATTGGTCCTGTTTGTTTGACCTATTTTTCGCCTGACCCATTTGACTTTTCTTCCCCAAACTCTCCATCGTCCATCCTAATCCAGCTGGCGATTTGAATTTGAACCCCCCTCGTCTGTCCTCCCAGGCTTCCCCCCCCGAACTTTATTCGATCAAATGTTCTCAAACAACCAGGTTCTTCTCTTAAATGTGGGCTCTTCTGATCTTTTTAATGAAAGTTGCGTTTGTGCAATTTTTATCCAAAAGAAACGGGATAAACTGATATGCCGGAGTACAGTTTTGTCTATATCAATTTATCCTAATTTTAACACAGTCAAAAAAATGGTTTCTTATAAACTCTAAAGAGTGCTCATAATTTTTGTATTATGAATGCATAATTTTTGTCGACTGAAGTTCTGCATTAAAATTATTAATTCTTGTCATTCAATTTTGTGAAAGAATGTGTCATAGATCAAACCATTTAGAGTTACGGTCATTTGTCACTCTTCTTTTCAGACATCATGATTCAGTGTTTTTGCTGTGTTGCCAATGCCGCTTGCTATAAGATCAAAGCAATCGCTTTCATATTGTCTTCTAAATTTGCGTGACTTCAATTTTTCGAAAAGGCCTCTTATCTTCAGCAAACGGAACTAATTATGATAAAAGTGTCATATCGTGAGTGAAGTTTCAGAATGATTTAGATAAGATGTAACCTGATAGCGTTTGCTCATTATAAACAAAATTCAAAAGTTGATTGTTGACTTAACTGAATGGGGTGTACTATTACATGTGACCTGAACATGAAAATTATTTATTTACGAGGATAGTTAATCAACACAGGTGTGAAAACATCACTATTGTGCACTGATAATAACAAATAGGCCAAAATTGGCAGTATTACTTAGTTATGACTTATAACTTTTAGTTAAATTGTAAATTGGCAACGTGTGCAGTCGCAGTTTGACTTGGGAGTTCATCTTTTAATTGAAAAAGTGCTAATGGAATACTTGATCAGATTGTTTGTTTGAAGTTAGGCCGCATAGTTGCTTATTTACAAATTGACTGGTAACGTTTCACTTGCTTTTCAAGAAATATCAAAAGGCTGTTACCTGCTCATGTTTTCAAGGGGACTTAATGTGAAAAGAACAAAGGACCAATTTGTTCAATAAACATCGTGAAAAGTGCCGAGAGTGCTTAAGTATGCAGCGTTTTAGCTTCAGCAAATAAACTTTAGTTTCAGTTCTGAGGTGAGGATTAGAATCTCTCGACAGAACCGAGAATCAAAGTCACAACTCAGAGAGCCATAGCGGCTCAAGTTAACGGAAAGTTTAAATCAGTCAAGTGGTTTAAAGATGATAAACGGTTTTTCTCACAAGGGAAGAAAGAATATTTTTGAGGCCGCGAAACTAAGATGATCGAAGCCTTTATTAGAGACGTTATGGCTTTTTTTGCCATCAAGTTCAAGTTTTTTCCTATGTTGCCCTGTTAAGTTAAAAGTTGCCCTGTTAAAAGTTAAGACGAGTTTATTGCGCTCAAGCCATAGGGCAGCAAATAGGAGTAAGAATCGAAATACTGGAGCCGAACATCTTATCCCGCTTTTCTCGAACAAATATCATAAAGCCCTACGTATGGAGCTCGAAATATTTCTGACTAAGAAAATAATTCTGCTAGAAAATGTATTTGGTTTTAAAACTTTGCGTCCAATAATTAGGTTTATCAGTTTTTTAATAATAAAGTAGCCGTCTTATTTCAAGATCATTCCTTCTGTAATAATTATCGTTCTCGTCCTAGGAGTGGGAAAATTTGAACACTATTGAATTACCTTCTCCCGTTTATTTGCACTCAAACGAGTTTTTAACAATTATATTAGTCCTGCTGGTCTTTTTTATTCAATCTTTTGTTTAACAAACTTCCTGTCTGATAGTTTTTTGTCTGACGATTTGAGGTTTTTGTCCCCAAAAACCAGATAAGCAGGTAAAGCCTGAAGGACATTGAGTTGCTGAGCAGTTATCTAGCTGAGCAGTAAAGCTTTTAAGTTATCAGTTAAGAGCTTTATGCCTTAATAGTCTCTAAATGTGAGATTGACAAATAATTGAGGAGACATGAATTCATAATGTGCAGGGCGGTTCTTTAAGAGTTTGACCCCCCCCCCCTCCCGCACCACCACCAGCACTCAACCCACTCACGCCACTACCACCCTGATACAACACCCTCGTCCTCCTCCTTTGACGCGTAGTCCCGCTTGCTCTCAGTATATTCATTATTGACAAATTTTGATTTTTGTTCGGTTTGGGATCCCTTTTTGACGTCCGTCGCATTTTTTCTGCGCCTTCGCGCTACCCGATGCGTTGCGGCTCACTAGGTTTAAGCTAGCTACAACCAAGTGCAACACTAGCTTGTTCCTCGGGTCAATTGTTGCGGCAGTTGTTTGTTATATCTGTCGAAAATGGTTGTTTGTTGTATAATTATTAATTGTTGCTGCGTATTGGTGTAGCATTTCAGCTTTATTTTTCCATTCAGTGTTTTGCAGTGGAGACTGCTTACGATTAGTTACTTAGTGTAACTATCTACAGAATGGCGTTATATTTTAAGTGAATTCACAATAATGTTGAGTTCTTGGCTTTTTCGAAAAATTGGGTGGGCTTACGTTTTCTTGCTTAGTCCACAATTTTTCCAGCTTAAGTTTTAAAAGCATATGCTTAGATTGTGTTCTTTTTATGAAACTTGTTTAATGGCCCCCTCATTTGCTCTGCCGTCTCTTTTAGCGGGCATTTTTTTGCAATTCGAAGAATTTGAATTGTATTGCGGCCTGTATTTTTGTTTGATGTTTTCTCGTTTTTTGCGACTTTTGAAATTAAATTGGAGTGGTGATTTTTATCACACATGAAATTGATGGTAAATCCGAGTGTTTGTATGGCGTGGATTTTTTCTAAAGTGGAATGAGAAAACGTTATTCGAACAAATTTGACCTAATTTTTGCTCTTCTTATTTACCTTTTTTTTCAAATTTTTCCATCAGAATTTTTAAGCAAATGGTTTTCAATGTTTCCTTGTCAGGGTTCAGTTTTTTTTGGTTTTTGTTCAAAAAAACATTCTTTGAATTGTTTCAGGACTTTACCTGCTATATTTTTTACTTCGTCGAATAAAAATTTGTTTCGCTTTACCTTAGCTGACAGCTTGTTTAACATTTTGAGTGAAATGTTTTTGACTTCTCTAAGCTAGTTTCTTGTGTCTCTTATTTAGCTCAAAGTAATTTTAATTAGCACTTGCTGCTCAGCAGAGCAATCTAAAGTGTACAGTCATTACCGAGAAACCAAATCAAAAATAGAAACGGGATAAATCCATAAAGCCCAATTTTAGATCCCCGCTGTTTGAAGTTTTAGTTGTCAGCTCTAATGGTTTTTTGGGTTTTTGGTATTGATACTAGTACCTGTATTGATATAGTACATGTACCCTCTCATTGTGAAACAAGAGCTTGTATAACTACAAAACGAAATAAAAAACTTTGCACTTAAAATTTTTTTTTGTAAGGTGATCAATGTTTTCCATTTTCTATTTTTTCAACCCCGATCGGGATTATGATCGGTTTTTTTTTAAATCCCGATAGGTATTTTCAGTCCGGAGCGGCTAATTGCAGACAATCTTTCGGGGATCTTTTTTGTGTAACCAACCTTATACCGCTTGCCGAAAATTGATTATAATAATTTTCGATTTTAATTAAAAATATGCCTTTGTAATGGTATATAAATATATATATATATATATATATATATGTATATATATATATATATATATATATATATATATATAGATAAATTTATTGATTATGTTTGATTGAATTGGTTTGTATAATTGTTTTCTTTTTTTAGTTTTAATATAAGTTAAAATGAAGAGATTTACCATTTACAAAGCTGTGAAATAACTGAATAAAGAATCTCTGAAACAAAAACGACTTTATGGTTATGGTTAATTGTTATTTTAAATCAATTTTTGATACTGTTTTTTGCTATTCAATTAGAGAGCTTTTGTCGAGTTGGAGACGGTATCCCACTGCGTCAAGGAAAACATGCATTGACTCACTAACGATGTATTTCCATGCTTAATTGCTCTCAATCAAAGTTTTTAGAAAACAATTGAGTCCTGTTAGCCCTCCTCGACCTCATTTTGCCCCCCTCGTCCAGTTAAGATAGGTTTTCGGGCTTTCTGAATTTAAGCTAATCACTACGAAAGTTAACCCCTGCTCTTAGTCTGCTATGACAGTTTAATTTTTTTTGAATTGTATCTCTAAATATTGTTTGTTTCGTTGCAATTTGATGGGGGCCGAAATCGTGTAGCTATGATTAACGACCGAAGGGTAGTAACAGTAATTTATCAGTACTTTAGCGCCTGGTTGTGCCATGATTTCACAGATGTTTCATAGCAGTTCTCGTCATATGTAACCGATTTCTACCACAGTGACATTACATTTTACATTAGTTGAATTTAAAAAATATTGTTTTGAATTTTGATATTTTTGTTGATTGAGTCGCGAAGCGATAGCGGCTATTAGTGGGGACATAGTGGTTTTTTTACATTTCAAAGAATTTGAATTGTATTGGGGCGCTGTCTTTTTTGCCTGGTTGTTTTTTGAACCAAATTTCCATTTCGCGCTAGTGGTTTTTTTGTTCACATGCGGCATTGTGACATAAATTTTCTGTTTTTTTTTTTGATCTGATTTTTTTAAATTGTTTTTCCAATTCACTCATAGTCCGTTCTGGGTCTAGTTTTTTTTGTTTAATCAGTGAAAATTCTTTGAATTGTACGTCAGGACTTGTCCTGCTATTTTTTTTTTGTAATTCTTTGTCTCCATCGATGATTATTGCGACCGGACTTCTTGCAATTGACTTGCACTTCAGTGATATCTACTGCTTTGCAGTTAAAATGTGTGCTTGACGTCATTTGTTCTGCTTTTCGGTCAATTGCGTGGCTTACCTCATTAAAATTGACTTGTGAAGTCGCTTAATGAACTTACAATTTTATGAACATTTACTAGTTGAAGGTCAATAGTGTGCATCTAAGTAGTGCCAAACGTATATGCCGTAATTCTTGAGTATTAGAGTCGTGAGTTTTTGGTTTTGAATATTAATTTTGAAAAGAAGCTCCATTAGGGTTTTTTCCTTATAGAGCGTATGTGTGTCATTAAAATGACAGTCTGAATCTAACCAAAAAGTCTAGTGGTCTATAAAAGGACTGGTGGTCAATCTATCTCATTTCTTTAGTTTTTTCAATTCATGGAGGCCACAAAAGCGTCTATCGCGGCTATTTTCTGGCAATATGCCGGTTATGTTTACGATTTTTATGAAGTAGAATTAATTATGTTGTGTGATTTTTGAAGGAGAAGATGAAAAACGTAAGTTAGTTTGTACTAATTTACCTTAAACTTTAGAGCCCTGAAAATCATCTTATTCAGTGTTGTAAAATAGCCAGTTTGAGCATCCGTAGAGCGACGTTTATCGAACATAAGTAATTGTGGGTATCTATGTCGTTTAGTGAGGCTCAGATTATAAAAGATTAGGCAACGTTGGCAATTAACAAAATACTCCATTGTCAATAAGGATGTTTTGTCGACTCTGATTAACTCTGTTGACTCTAGAGTTGAAATTTTACGAACATTTTTGTACCGATCAAATCCTGACCTTAACATTCAATCAAATTAGGCCTCATCATTTCAATAATTCATCGTCTCCAAAATTGACCAATTAACCGATTTCACCCGATTGTCAGAGACTTTAACATTGTTTATGTTAGTAGTACATTTCGGTAGTGTTTTGTTGTGAAGTAGTAATTTGTTCAGGTTGGAGCGATTGGTGTCTGTACTACGAAACAAACTATCAGACTCGCCGTCACCTGTTCCGATTTATCACCCGACCTTTCATCCTCATAATCAACCCGAAATTTCCTATTATCAAAATGCAAACCCCAATCCACGACGACATGAAGTGCGGAATTCTATCCCGGAAATAAACGGCCACTTTTATGAAAATGGAAATCATCCAGAGTCGCAAAATCCAGCCGCTAACAATAGCCATCCGAACCAGCAGTCTTCAAACTGGTTTAACAGAGACAACTCACCGATTGAACAATATTCTAACTCGGAAAGAAGTCTAGCCGTTGATGTTAATTTGCCCGGCAGTTCAGAGCAACTGCTTAGCAGAAATGAAGGAGATCGAATTATAGACCCATATGAGCAAAATTATGATGTAATTGAAGGTCAGCCGAACTTGACGCAGAATTTTTCAAGGTCGCAATCTGTCATGTAACTTTTGTGATATGATACGAAAGAAGAATATTTTACAAGGACGAGATGGTAATGATTAACTAGGATACTGATTTCCCAAATTCGACCCAATTTCATCGCCCATTGTTTGATTCCCCTTGTCCAGCAATATTTTTCAATGATTTAAAGCTGAGCGTTATTATTTATGATCCCGTAGTTTTCGTGATATTAGAGCTGTCGCTTGCATAATTTAGAAATAACAGAAATCGGTGATAAGTTTGTAATGCTTTTTGTACTTTTTGTTTGTATGGATTGAAAAGTTTAAATGTTTAATTCACTTATTTCGTGCCTTTACTTCTTTCTTGTACAACAAATAAACGAACTTTTAGTTGATTCGCAATTAAATGCGCACGAAAAACTAAAATTGGGAACAAGTTAATTTCATCCAAGAATGTTTTTATTTCTTGATAGCCGCCGTCAGCCTCTCAAAGGCTATTTCGTAGGCGCACTTCTTTTATATTTCAAAGAATTTGAATTGTATTGTAGTGCGCTGTCTTTGTGCGATTCGAAAAGGCGTTATGCTTTTCTGTTTTTTTACTACTCGAAGAGGCGATATAGCTTTCGATTTTCAGATACATGATCAAGCTTGTGTAATAAAAGCTTGTGAGATATTTTATGGCGCGCTTAAAACTGTGCGAGTTTGATTGCGTAAAAATGTTTATTTTTTTAGCTAAGTTTTCTGCGCTTTTTTATTTTACTGTTTGGGTAAGTTTTCTCCTATTTGATTTATGATTGTTATTTTCTCTTGAGTTGACTCAGGATGTCTTAAGGCTGTTATAGTTAAGATCTGTTCTTTTTTGACTTATTATTGCCAATGAGAAGTCAAGTTAGAATAGTGATTTAAATTGCCGGAGTAGTAAACGGAGCGAAAAACGAGTAGTGTTAGGTCTCGAAATTTGTTCTAATTGCTTTTAAATTGAGTGCGAAAAGAGCGTATGAAGAAATATTCGTTTTTCATATTTTTTACGTGCGGCTATTTGACTTCTGTTTCAAAAATTGTTTTCTTCTTGATTTTTTTTGTAAGAGCGTTTCTCAAGTTGATAAATGTGCTCATTCCAATGGTGCAATTTCTTTATTTTTGATTTCACCAAACGGCAGTTAACGGTGCATGACAAACGCTACTTTATTCATCAAAATAGCGATTTTTTCGTCTCTGCCCGTTTTTGAGGCTCTTGTTGTTGTCTGGTATTCAATTCTTGTTTATTCCTGGTCTCAATGGCTCTCTGATCAGGCAGTTGTGAAGCTATTTAACGGCTTCAATTCATATCCCGAGCTGTTAACGACCTCGCTGCTATTTATTTTGCAAAATTATCTCATGATATTTTAAGTTTTGCCCCTTTTTTGAATTTTTTGCCCTCTCGCATACTTTTGTTAAAAACAGTTTTCGCTGGCTTCAAGATCTTCAACGGTTTCATCTCCTATCTAACGTTTTAAACGATTGACGCTACGTGTTTTCAAAAATTACTGCTTTTTTGTTTTTGCACTTTTTCGAATTTTTGTCCTATCACCTGCTTTAATGACAGGTCGCATAGGCTCTTTGATTATCATGTAATCTTTTTCAATTTTGTAGTCATTGGTAAGAATTTACAGGACTTTGTCGTGATCCATTTAATAAATAGCAGTGAATGAGTTTTGTCTGCTGTTTTACTTGTTGGCCTTGTTATCTAACCTCATTAAAGGACTTTCTGGACAGATCTCATTGGCTTTCTTTTAGGCCTAAGTTACACCTTTTTTATGTTTCCTGCTTGTATGTGATTAGTACTTGATGTTGAGAACCTTTGTTTTGAATTAGAGTTTTGTGATTTTTGTTGTTGCTGGGAATTTCCTTTTGCAACGCTATTACTTCGTTTTTATTAAAATAATTGGTGTGTAATGTGTGATATTTTTTTGGTATAAAGATTTAATTTTCTATTTGCGTGTTTAATTGGCTATAATGGCACTTTGGGGAAAACGTTCAGTGAAATCGATTTTCGCCAAATTTCTCGTTTTCCTTTCTACTTTGTTTTTATATTCTGTTCTGCAGTGGTGGTGGTGGTGTTTACCGTCTAAGGATCCCTAGTGTAATTTGTTATTTATTATGCTTTAGTCGATATAACTCTTATAACACTTCTTCTGATATAAGGAATTAAGATTTTTTTCATGTTGATATATACCCTTTTGGCTATCAAAGGCTGTTTTTGTGTTTTTTAATCTTTGCACTGCTGATTCACTGGTTTTTTTCTACTGAGGAGAGGAGGTTGATAATCAGGTCATGAGTTTTAAGTCCAGAAATCAGGACTTGTCCTGTTAGGTTTTAATTCGTTTTGTCTTTCGATAAGTTTTTTTTCCGTTTTACATACGTCACTACTTACACTAATGAATTGAAGTAAATTGAAAAAAACGGAGTTCGCCATCACATAACAATAAGTTTTTAGGTTTGAAAACCGAATTTATTATTTTTCGAATTTTTCGTTTTGTATACGTCACGACTCTCACTAATGAGTTGAACTTACCTCACTAAGTGCATAAACTGAATGGAATTTTGATTTAATTCAGCCGATTTAAGAACCAATTCGACTACGTTTGAGTTTAACAGTGAAATTAAAAACCGGACAATCCGATAAAGCCCGGGCTTTGTGACAATGTTTAAAAACTTAAGGCTTTGTGACTTAAATTTATCAAAGATGCGTTGAATATACTGCTAACTGGCATTAGTATTCAGCTTATTTTCCTCCAACTCAGACTGAATTCGCCATTTACTGAACCTAATGAAACCACAGACCAAATTAAATCAACTTTTTGACACTTAGAAAGAGGCTATCGTCAATACTTTATGGTTAAAATTTTTTCAATTATTTCTAATTATGCATTGCTCATCAATCTTTTTTTCCGGAAATTATGCTTTTTAAAGGTTGAAAGGCTTCCCACTCTTCTTTGCCGAGGCGATCCTGAAAATGCATGCTTGAAGAACCTCAAGAAGAGTAATTATCATTAATTTGTCGGATACCAACTGATTATTTTTCATGGTAACTACTTATAATTACAGAAAATTCAATTCCTTGATAGCGGTGAAGTAAATTGAAAACAACGGAGATCGCCATTCCATAACAATAACATTTCCTTAGTTTTGAAAACCGAATTTATTATTATTATTCGAGTTTTTCGTTTTACATATGTCAAGACTTTCACTAATGAATTGAACTTACCTCTCTAATTGCATAAACTGAATGGAATTTTGAATTAATTCAGCCAATTTTAGAATCAATTCGACTACGTTTGAGTTTAACAGCGAAATTAAAAACCGCATAATCCGGTAAAGCACGGGGTTTGTGACAATGTTTAAAAAAACTTGAGGCTTTGTGACTTAAATTTATCAAAGATGCGTTGAATATACTGCTAACTGGCATTAGTATTCAGCTTATTTTCCTCCAACTCAGACTGGATTCGCCATTTACTGAACCTAATGGAACTACAGACCAAATTAAATTAACTTTTTGACACTTAGAATGAGGCTATCGTCAATACTTCATGGTTACAATTTGCAATTTTTTGTAATTATTCATTGTTTATCGATCATTTTTTCCGGAAATTTTGCTTTTTAAAGGTTGAAAGGCTTCCCATTCTTCTTTGTCTAGCCGATCCTGAAAATGCATGCTTGAAGAACCTCAAAAACAGTAATTGTCATTAATTTGTCGGACACCAATTGACTATTTTTTATGGTATATACTTATAAATACACAAAATTCAATTCCCTGATAGCGGTGGAGTAAATTGAAAAAAACGGAGTTCGCCATCACATAACAATAAGTTTTTAGGTTTGAAAACCGAATTTATTGTTTTTCGAATTTATCGTTTTGTATACGTCACGACTCTCACTAATGAGTTGAACTTACCTCACTAATTACATAAACTGAATGGAAGTTTGAATTAATTCAGCCAATTTTAGAATCAACTCGACTATGTTTGAGTTTAACAGCGAAATTAGGAACTGGATAATCCGATAAAGCTCGGGCTTTGTGACAATGTTTAAAAACTTAAGGCTTTGTGACTTAAATTTATCAAAGATGCGTTGAATATACTGCTAACTGGCATTAGTATTCAGCTTATTTTCCTCCAACTCAGACTGAATTCGCCATTTACTGAACCTAATGAAACTACAGACCAAATTAAATTAACTTTCTGACACTTAGAAAGAGGCTGTCGTCAATACTTCATGGTTACAATTTGCAATTTTTTGTAATTATTCATTGCTTATCGATCATTTTTTCCGGAAATTTTGCTTTTTAAAGGTTGAAAGGCTTCCCATTCTTCTTTGTCTAGCCGATCCTGAAAATGCATGCTTGAAGAACCTCAAGAACAGTAATTGTCATTAATTTGTCGGACACCAACTGACTATTTTTTATGGTAACTACTTATAAATACACAAAATTCAATTCCCTGATAGCGGTGGAGTAAATTGAAAAAAAACGGAGTTCGCCATCACATAACAATAAGTTTTTAGGCTTGAAAACCGAATTTATTGTTTTTCGAATTTTTCGTTTTGTATACGTCACGACTCTCACTAATGAGTTGAACTTACCTCACTAATTACATCAACTGAATGGAAGTTTGAATTAATTCAGCCAATTTTAGAATCAATTCGACTACGTATGAGTTTAACAGCGAAATTAGGAACCGTATAATCCGATAAAGCTCGGGCTTTGTGACAATGTTTAAAAACTTAAGGCTTTGTGACTTAAATTTATCAAAGATGCTGCGTTGAATATACTGCTAACTGGCATTAGTATTCAGCTTATTTTCCTCCAACTCAGACTGAATTCGCCATTTACTGAACCTAATGAAACTACAGACCAAATTAAAAATAACTTTCTGACACTTAGAAAGAGGCTATCGTCAATACTTCATGGTTACAATTTGCAATTTTTTGTAATTATTCATTGCTTATCGATCATTTTTTCCGGAAATTTTGCTTTTTAAAGGTTGAAAGGCTTCCCATTCTTCTTTGTCTAGCCGATCCTGAAAATGCATGCTTGAAGAACCTCAAGAACAGTAATTGTCATTAATTTGTCGGACACCAACTGACTATTTTTTATGGTAACTACTTATAAATACACAAAATTCAATTCCCCGATAGCGGTGGAGTAAATTGAAAAAAACGGAGTTCGCCATCACATAACAATAAGTTTTTAGGTTTGAAAACCGAATTTATTGTTTTTCGAATTTATCGTTTTGTATACGTCACGACTCTCACTAATGAGTTGAACTTACCTCACTAATTACATAAACTGAATGGAAGTTTGAATTAATTCAGCCAATTTTAGAATCAATTCGACTACGTTTGAGTTTAACAGCGAAATTAGGAACCGGATAATCCGGTAAAGCCAGGGGTTTGTGACAATGTTTAAAAACTTAAGGTTTTGTGACTTAAATTTATCAAAGATGCGTACAGTATACTGCTAACTGACATTAGTATTCAGCTTATTTTCCTCCAACTCAGACTGAATTCGCCATTTACTGAACCTAATTAAACCGCAGACCAAATTAAAACAACTTTTTGACACTTAGAAAGAGGCTATTGTCAATACTTCATGGTTAAAGTTTGCAATTAATTGTAATTAGGCATTGCTCATCAATCTTTTTTTCCGGAAATTTTGCTTTTTAAAGGTTGAAAGGCTTCCCATTCTTCTTTGTCTAGCCGATCCTGAAAATGCATGCTTGAAGAACCTCAAGAATCGTAATTGTCATTAATTTGTCTGACACCAACTGATTATTTATCATGGTACCTACTTATAAATACACAGAATTCAATTCCCTGATAGCGGTGAAGTAAATTGAAAACAACGGAGTTGGCCATTCCATAACAATAACATGTCCTTAGGTTTGAAAACCGAGTTTATTTTATTATTATTTTTATTCGAGTTTTGACTTGGTTTTAAGTTTGACCACGTCTTGAAATGAATATTAGTTAGTTTGAACTTGTTCTCTAAAGTTGAAGCTCAAAATCTCCGTTTTGAAGGCCGTTGGTATTGTGACGTGTGTAGATAGATAATAGATTACTAACTCGTGTGACTTTTAACTAACCGAGTCAAACAACGAAAGCAGAGCGAGGGCTGTTTGATGAGCTAACTGAACAATTTGACCAGTGCGGGTTGAATAATTAAAGCTGTGTTTAAGTATGCCTTAACTTGTATGTTCTGCTCAAATTTTTTGTTTGATTCCCAATAAAATGACTTTTTTCAAACATTGCAACCGAGCGCAGCTCTAAGGCCAGGTTAAAGTGTGTAAAGTATATTTGTAATTCAAACTACTTGATAATCAATCGCGCTTTGTACTTACTTAGATTTGATTCAGCTCCGCTTAATGTTTCTTTTCTCTGCAGCCACAGTGCATCGTATCGTGCTCTTCTGTGTGTTAGACCGTTGTTTGTTGTTGGCTCTGTAATCTTATATCTCTTATCCATGGCTATAATATCTAGTATCTAGCTAGTTATTACATAATCTGTTATGGGTTAAAAATAGGTTTCAAATTTTCATCGTATGTGTGAGCTTGCATAACTTTTCAACGCATAGTTTGATCATCTGTTCTATAGTGGAACATTATATATCGAAATCCTTAGATTTAATGGAACTATTCACCTCTGATCTATCTTCAGTATAAATGACCTTTGCCAACTTTTTGACCTCTGAGTTTATGGATTAGGTTGGTCCGTGGACACGCAATGAAATACAATACAGAGCACAAGAATTGAGTTGAACGGAATGGTTAGTGTCATTAATACTTGAAAAAACTGAACGCTTGTCTGATCATTTTAGTTTGGCAATCAACTACGCGTATAAATAGATTTACCTGTGATCATATTAACTTGCACCAACCAAATGACAGTATGATAAACTTTAAGAGTATAGACACAAGCAATGCATTAGAAGTAAAGTTATCTGTTATCAAATAGTTCCATGAAAATTCTTACCGAATTTCGTGTTCTCGGTCGGTAATGGAATTCTGAAACTGTGCTTCCATGTTCCTAATTGTTTGGCAGTTCTCGGCAACCAAAAATTGTTCGGGCTTAAAAATTTTATGTCGTTAATTATTAGTGCTGACTTATGAGGCATTTATTATTTGCTAAGGTTATGTTGCCTATTACGTCTAATGTCATCGCTTCAAGCCCCTTAGTAAATCAATTGCCCTGCGACTGACCACCCGGGCTGAAGCAGGCCACAATAGAATCGATCCCCATCAGTTTTTTGAGAACGTAGTCGTTTATGTTTAGATTCAGCGATTTTTTAAACAGAAAATATTGAATCAGCTTGCCTCTCACCGAAAACAGCCCTTTGAAAATGAGGAAAACTGTGCATAATTGCGAGATAATTATTTTGTAAAATTTTGTCTTGCTTTTTTCTTTGCTCACAAATCGCGAAACTTGAATCTCCATAGTTACTTCAGTTCTCATTTCCGATTAATGACTGCAATAGCGACAGTGGTATAGAATGTGTTGGTTCTTTTCACACTTTTTGTTCGATTTTTCACACTTTCGCTTTTTCCGGTCAATTGGAAGTCAAAGTGCAGTAGTGGTTTTAATTACTCTGAAGTACTAAAGGGCGTGAAAAGCGTGTAGTTTTAGGGTGTCTAATTGTTTCAAACTGCTTTTACAGTGAAG
Source organism: Convolutriloba macropyga (assembly GCF_964194025.1). NCBI lineage: Eukaryota > Metazoa > Xenacoelomorpha > Acoela > Convolutidae > Convolutriloba > Convolutriloba macropyga. The sequence continues at coordinate 69,658,599 of NC_134471.1, forward strand.
TGAGAAAAACGGTATGACCAAAATTTTGGTTTTAGAAATTTTTCACGTTTGTCGTATTGGCTTGCTTTAATGTTCTTAACAATTGCCTTAAAAAGGTGGTACTGTTCTAATAATGCATATTTGAAGTTGTTTGAAGTCCTCATGACAACTAGTAGTTTTTAAGACTTAGACGCTATTGGTTATTGTGAAGCATTAGTGATTTTTTGGATTTTGCTAGTTCTACAGTTCTGTCAGTTAATCTCATTATTGACAAGTATGATATGTAAGGTCTTTTAGTATCTAATGGTTTTTAATGACTTGTTTTAAAGAATAAAACTTATTTGTTCAATTTTACCCGCTTTTTAGTTTTTGTTGTGCGTTTAGTCTCCTGAATGGTAGGTTTCATTGGCTCTCTAATGATGCATAATTGATTCCATTAATTAATTTCTGTTTATTGCCAAGGTTTTTTTGTTTTAAATCGTTACTTCTTGAAAAAAATATGAATTTTTTGTTGTTGCATGCATTTGTTTTTGTTAGGGGGTCTATTCAGGTGCAACTACTGTGAAAATGGACCAGTACTGGATTCGAACCAGCATCTCTTACTTGCAAGCCTAGTGTGCTACCCAATTACACCAACTGGTCTTAAGCTCTCGAACTTGGGCGTCTCTTATAACCCATTCTCACGTTCTTTCTTGTTCCTCGAGGCTTCATTTCTCTAGCCAAGTATACGTTGAACAAGTAGAGCTTCTTGTCAAGCTGTGTCAAGCTTATCTTATGCACAATTTACATCAGGTTGTTCTCTCTCAAGCTTCTAACAGTTTTTGTATTTGTAGCGTGATCCTTTAATTTTTTTCTTACAAAATATGATAGACTTTCTAATAATCTGTAGTCTGATAGCTGTTAAATTTCAAATTTAACTGACGTGTATCGTCGACTGACGCCACTTATTTTCAAACAGATTTTTTTTTTAAAAAACGATTTTTTATAGAAATCAATTTTGCCCGATATGTTGTCCTTTTACTTGTCTCTGGTTTATGAGATTTTTGTCTGAGTTTTGTTTCATCTGACCGTTTTGACTTTGTTCAGATTTGATTTGGAGGTTTAAATTAAAATGTATTGCGTAGCATTTTTTTCTTCATGCTTTTTGTGATCTGATTTCTTTGATACATTTGTTGAACTTGTTGTTATTATTATATCGAAAAATGTTTCTATATAGCAAAAATGACACTTTTTTCGTGGTCAAAATTGTTTGCCACAAAGAACTAAGAATTTTTTGAAAGCATTTTCCAATATAAAATCTTTACAATTAAAACAGTTTAAGCAATCCATTCGAAGGCCCAACGATTTCCGTCACAGAAAATCAACTGTGATTTTGCGTGAAAACTTATTTAATGGGAGGAACAAGAACTCTTAGCATTTTCTGCAGACAGGGAATCATAATGCCTATGCTGCTTTGCAGTTTCGATTTAATAGTTTTGATTTTTTGTTGAATTTCAAATAAGTTCGGTGGCTGAGAATTTTTTTGCTTGATGGCAAAAAAATCAGCTTCTGTGATCTTTTGCTTTTTTTTTCGATTAAGTGCTCTAAACAAAATTTGAAGCAAATTTTGTTAATTCGTGTTTTTTAGTCGAAATTTTGATTGACAGTTTTCTTCTGGAACGTTCTTTCGATTTTACTTCTTGAGTGACTTTTTGATTTTTTCAAGTGATTTGAATTGCGCGCATTCAGAAATTTTCTGTTGCTAATTTAAAACGGACTGTGAGCGATGCGCTGACATAAAAGCGTAGCTTAGTGGTTACAGTTGATGATTCGTATCTGGGAGGGAGCGGGTTTGAGCCCCTCTTGAGTCAGTTTTTGTGCCATACAAATTTCTCTAGTCTATGACCCCTTATAAATTATTCGTCTAGCGAGTCGTTCCAGAGCAATTCGTCCGACCTTAGTCGGTTCTTTTTGAAATATGTTTACCAATCAGGACTGCTTAGCACCTACCAATACAATATAGATAACTTATTGTCTACTGCTTTCTTTCAAAATATTCGTCCAGAGCTATGAGAATGCGCATTTGACGTTGGAAATTCTCAATTGTAAGCATGTTTTAGATTAGTTTCTCACACTTATGTCCATTTTTTCAAAATTTGCCTCTCAGTTTCTTAATGTCGGCAGATTGTGCAGTTGCTCAATGCTAGTCTCGCCTGAAAGTTTGCCTTCACGTTTTTCCCTGTTCTACCTGAATCAGCACTGTTAAAACGATGCGCGACAAACGTTTTATAATTGCTAACTTGTTGCACATGATTATTGGATCCGTTATTGCAGCAAACGAGTAGGTACTGTGTATTATTCCTATCTGCTCATCCAGGGGAAAAGCTATTTTTGAAGCTTTGTTGTTATTCTGAATATTGCCTTGAATTTACTGTTAATCACGTGCATTATGATAGTTTTGTCATTTTCTTGCTTTATGGAAAAGTGAACTGATTTTTGCTGTTTTATAGCATTAGTTCGTAGTGGCTAACGGTTTCAACGAATCGTTTCTGGCTTTTTTTGAGAAAAACTTTGAGGCCAATAAAGATTTACAGTTTGGTCAAACGTTCTTTCTTTAATAGTTTTTTTGCCCTTTTTTCCAAAGACGTGTATTGTGGAATTTTCTACAAATTTAATATTTATGGCACCAATAGTTCACAGAAATTGGAGTTATTCCTTTTTAGTATTTTGACTTGTGGGTTTATGATATAACGAATTTGTAAGGTGAATCGTTAGATAATTTCCATAGGTAAACATGACTTGTGTCTCTCATTGCTTACCTCTTGATTATCTAGCGTGCGTGAGCTTTATTTTAATTATCTTTGGTTGTGCAGTCTCAGGTTTGATTTATAAGTGAAGGCAGAGCTCATTTCATTGGCATCTGCACTCAATTATTAATCTAAAATGAGAATTTTAAATCTAATCGAAATTAAATAAAGGCCACGCAGGCTTGAAGTTGCTACCTGAAAGACATTACCTTTTGTTATTTAGTTGCAAAATGGGATAGAGGGTGATTTGTGGCTATCATTTTTGTTTAGTAATATTAATTGTTTACTTGATAAATTGGTTTTTTTTTACAAAATTCCATTAGGATTTATTTCATATCTGTAGTTCCGTTTGTTTTGTTTTTCATACTAGTGAGATTACGAAGTTTGAGTTGAACCATTTTTCGTGTACACCTCTGTCGTTCTTTAAGAATCTAACAAAATTTAAAACAAAATTTTAACTACTTTTTAAATATTGAACGTACTCTTTCTCTGTTTCAGTTGGTAGAAAATTAAGCCAAGAATCTGGGTGAGTGGGGTTGGAACATTGTGCCAACTATCATTAGAGAGTTTGCTTGTTTAGCGCTTCACCTGTGCTGAATGAAAAAGGTGTCATATTTTTGCAACTTGGTTCTGTGAGGAGAAATTGTCAATCAATTGATTCTCTTCAATCATTGCAATCATTAGATTTATGTGATTTTTTCCTTGCTTTAGATAAGGCGTTTTTATTTTTACATTATTGACACGCATAATTGGATAAACGACGAATATGGTGATCTAATTGGCCATGATTGTTTGAAAAAACTATAGTTCAACCATTGCAGCAAGTTTGTTCAAGTAAATAACAGGATATAAATCTAGTTTAACGAGGTTTTAAGTTTTCCAAAATTTCTACTTTGTTTTGATTTCGACAACTTGGAACATTATTTGCAAGCGCATATTACCGATCCTTCGTATGAATTACTTAGCACCTTGTTCACTGCAACCTCTAAGTAGAAAAATGTTTAGATTTAATACAGTGTGTTGCACTGATGGTTTACTTTTGGTATCTACTACCATTTTATAAGCTTCAATCGACTTCATTTCATTTGGCTATGAAACCAACATGTCAAATGTTTTCGATCAGCTTGTAGCGTTTCGAGTCTACATGTTAATTAACAAACCCTTGCGCACCTGTTTTCAGGCAAATTGCCCGCTAAGTTTGGATACTAAACGGAAGTGGTATAAGCCCAATTACTCATACTTGGATTTTAGGCTGTGTCGATTTCGTTTCCTCATAAACAATCATTATCCAAAATTTTATTTTCTGTCATATTTGAGAACAGAAAAGTTAAGTCTCGTTAAGTTTTCGTTAAGAAAAGAATGGTTAAATTTTTGATGTGATAGAGAGGTTTCATGATTTTTGTACCGAGCACAAAGAGAGTGTTGTGATGTGGAGAATTGAAGAGTTGGTTTTGTTTCAGCCTATCATGGTGGCGTATCTATGTAAGAACAGTTGTCCTATCTGCTCTCTGTTTTATTACTAGGCACTGGCTTAAATACTAGAGTAAGACAACCGTAATGCTCAGTGAAATCAAAAAGCGGATAATCCGTTAAATCCCGGGCTTTGTGACAATGTTTAAAAACTTAAGGCTTTGTGACTTAAAGTTATCAAATATGATTAGAGTATACTGCTAACTGGCATTAGTATTAACCTTGTTTTCCTCCAATGTAGACTGAATTCGCCATTTATCGAACCTAATGAAACCACAGACCAAATTGACACAACGCTTTTTGACACTTAGAAAGAGGTTGTCGTCAATACTTCATTGTTAAAATTTGCAATTATTTGTAATTATGCATTGCTCATCAGTCACTTTTTTTCGGGTAAGTTTGCTTATTAAAGGTTGAAAGGCTTCCCGTTCTTCTTTATCTAGCCGATCCTGAAAATCTAGCCTTTAAGAACCTAAAGAACAGTAATTTTCATTAATTCGTCTGATACCGAATGATTATTTTTTTTCATGATAACTACTTATAAATAAACAAAATTCAATTCCCTGATAGCGGTGAAGTAACTTGAAAACAAAGGAGTTCGCCATTCCATAACAATAATATGTCCTTAGGTTTGAAAACCGAATTTATTATTATTATTATTCGAATTTTGACTTGGTTTTCAGTTTGACCACGTCTTGAAATGAATATTAGTTAGTATGAACTTGTTCTCTAAAGTTGAAGCTCAAAATCTCCGTTTTGAAGGCCGTTGGTATTGTGACGTGTGTAGATAGATAATAGATTACTAACTCGTGTGACTTTTAACTAACCGAGTCAAACAACGAAAGCAGAGCGAGGGCTGTTTGATGAGCTAACTGAACAATTTGACCAGTGCGGGTTGAATAATTAAAGCTGTGTTTAAGTATGCCTTAACTTGTATGTTCTGCTCAAATTTTTTGTTTGATTCCCAATAAAATGACTTTTTTCAAACATTGCAACCGAGCGCAGCTCTAAGGCCAGGTTAAAGTGTGTAAAGTATATTTGTAATTCAAACTACTTGATAATCAATCGGGGCTTTGTACTTACTTAGATTTGATTCAGCTCCGCTTAATGTTTCTTTTCTCTGCAGCCACAGTGCATCGTATCGTGCTCTTCTGTGTGTTAGACCGTTGTTTGTTGTTGGCTGTGTAATCTTATATCTCTTATCCATGGCTATAATATCTAGCTAGTTATTACATAATCTGTTATGGGTTAAAAATAGGTTTTAAATTTTCATCGTATGTGTGAGCTTGCATAACATTTCAACGCCTAGTTTGATAATCTGTTCTCTAGTCGAACATTATATCGAAATCCTTAGATTTAATGGAACTATTCACCTCTGATCTGTCTTCAGCCAGCATAAATGACCTTTGCCAACTTTTTGACCTCTGAGTTTATGGATTAGGTTGGTCCGTGGACACGCAATGAAATACAATACAGAGCACAAGAATTGAGTTGAACGGAATGGTTAGTGTCATTAATACTTGAAAAAACTGAACGCTTGTCTGATCATTTTAGTTTGGCAATCAACTACGCGTATAAATAGATTTACCTGTGATCATATTAACTTGCACCAACCAAATGACAGTATGATAAACTTTAAGAGTATAGACACAAGCAATGCATTAGAAGTAAAGTTATCTGTTATCAAATAGTTCCATGAAAATTCTTACCGAATTTCGTGTTCTCGGTCGGTAATGGAATTCTGAAACTGTGCTTCCATGTTCCTAATTGTTTGGCAGTTCTCGGCAACCAAAAATTGTTCGGGCTTAAAAATTTTATGTCGTTAATTATTAGTGCTGACTTATGAGGCATTTATTATTTGCTAAGGTTATGTTGCCTATTACGTCTAATGTCATCGCTTCAAGCCCCTTAGTAAATCAATTGCCCTGCGACTGACCACCCGGGCTGAAGCAGGCCACAATAGAATCGATCCCCATCAGTTTTTTGAGAACGTAGTCGTTTATGTTTAGATTCAGCGATTTTTTAAACAGAAAATATTGAATCAGCTTGCCTCTCACCGAAAACAGCCCTTTGAAAATGAGGAAAACTGAGCATAATTGCGAGATAATTATTTTGTAAAATTTTGTCTTGCTTTTTTCTTTGCTCACAAATCGCGAAACTTGAATCTCCATAGTTACTTCAGTTCTCATTTCCGATTAATGACTGCAATAGCGACAGTGGTATAGAATGTGTTGGTTCTTTTCACACTTTTTGTTCGATTTTTCACACTTTCGCTTTTTCCGGTCAATTGGAAGTCAAAGTGCAGTAGTGGTTTTAATTACTCTGAAGTACTAAAGGGCGTGAAAAGCGTGTAGTTTTAGGGTGTCTAATTGTTTCAAACTGCTTTTACAGTGAAGTGAGAAAAACGGTATGACCAAAATTTTGGTTTTAGAAATTTTTCACGTTTGTCGTATTGGCTTGCTTTAATGTTCTTAACAATTGCCTTAAAAAGGTGGTACTGTTCTAATAATGCATATTTGAAGTTGTTTGAAGTCCTCATGACAACTAGTAGTTTTTAAGACTTAGACGCTATTGGTTATTGTGAAGCATTAGTGATTTTTTGGATTTTGCTAGTTCTACAGTTCTGTCAGTTAATCTCATTATTGACAAGTATGATATGTAAGGTCTTTTAGTATCTAATGGTTTTTAATGACTTGTTTTAAAGAATAAAACTTATTTGTTCAATTTTACCCGCTTTTTAGTTTTTGTTGTGCGTTTAGTCTCCTGAATGGTAGGTTTCATTGGCTCTCTAATGATGCATAATTGATTCCATTAATTAATTTCTGTTTATTGCCAAGGTTTTTTTGTTTTAAATCGTTACTTCTTGAAAAAAAAATATGAATTTTTTGTTGTTGCATGCATTTGTTTTTGTTAGGGGGTCTATTCAGGTGCAACTACTGTGAAAATGGACCAGTACTGGATTCGAACCAGCATCTCTTACTTGCAAGCCTAGTGTGCTACCCAATTACACCAACTGGTCTTAAGCTCTCGAACTTGGGCGTCTCTTATAACCCATTCTCACGTTCTTTCTTGTTCCTCGAGGCTTCATTTCTCTAGCCAAGTATACGTTGAACAAGTAGAGCTTCTTGTCAAGCTGTGTCAAGCTTATCTTATGCACAATTTACATCAGGTTGTTCTCTCTCAAGCTTCTAACAGTTTTTGTATTTGTAGCGTGATCCTTTAATTTTTTTCTTACAAAATATGATAGACTTTCTAATAATCTGTAGTCTGATAGCTGTTAAATTTCAAATTTAACTGACGTGTATCGTCGACTGACGCCACTTATTTTCAAACAGATTTTTTTTTAAAAAAACGATTTTTTATAGAAATCAATTTTGCCCGATATGTTGTCCTTTTACTTGTCTCTGGTTTATGAGATTTTTGTCTGAGTTTTGTTTCATCTGACCGTTTTGACTTTGTTCAGATTTGATTTGGAGGTTTAAATTAAAATGTATTGCGTAGCATTTTTTTCTTCATGCTTTTTGTGATCTGATTTCTTTGATACATTTGTTGAACTTGTTGTTATTATTATATCGAAAAATGTTTCTATATAGCAAAAATGACACTTTTTTCGTGGTCAAAATTGTTTGCCACAAAGAACTAAGAATTTTTTGAAAGCATTTTCCAATATAAAATCTTTACAATTAAAACAGTTTAAGCAATCCATTCGAAGGCCCAACGATTTCCGTCACAGAAAATCAACTGTGATTTTGCGTGAAAACTTATTTAATGGGAGGAACAAGAACTCTTAGCATTTTCTGCAGACAGGGAATCATAATGCCTATGCTGCTTTGCAGTTTCGATTTAATAGTTTTGATTTTTTGTTGAATTTCAAATAAGTTCGGTGGCTGAGAATTTTTTTGCTTGATGGCAAAAAAATCAGCTTCTGTGATCTTTTGCTTTTTTTTTCGATTAAGTGCTCTAAACAAAATTTGAAGCAAATTTTGTTAATTCGTGTTTTTTAGTCGAAATTTTGATTGACAGTTTTCTTCTGGAACGTTCTTTCGATTTTACTTCTTGAGTGACTTTTTGATTTTTTCAAGTGATTTGAATTGCGCGCATTCAGAAATTTTCTGTTGCTAATTTAAAACGGACTGTGAGCGATGCGCTGACATAAAAGCGTAGCTTAGTGGTTACAGTTGATGATTCGTATCTGGGAGGGAGCGGGTTTGAGCCCCTCTTGAGTCAGTTTTTGTGCCATACAAATTTCTCTAGTCTATGACCCCTTATAAATTATTCGTCTAGCGAGTCGTTCCAGAGCAATTCGTCCGACCTTAGTCGGTTCTTTTTGAAATATGTTTACCAATCAGGACTGCTTAGCACCTACCAATACAATATAGATAACTTATTGTCTACTGCTTTCTTTCAAAATATTCGTCCAGAGCTATGAGAATGCGCATTTGACGTTGGAAATTCTCAATTGTAAGCATGTTTTAGATTAGTTTCTCACACTTATGTCCATTTTTTCAAAATTTGCCTCTCAGTTTCTTAATGTCGGCAGATTGTGCAGTTGCTCAATGCTAGTCTCGCCTGAAAGTTTGCCTTCACGTTTTTCCCTGTTCTACCTGAATCAGCACTGTTAAAACGATGCACGACAAACGTTTTATAATTGCTAACTTGTTGCACATGATTATTGGATCCGTTATTGCAGCAAACGAGTAGGTACTGTGTATTATTCCTATCTGCTCATCCAGGGGAAAAGCTATTTTTGAAGCTTTGTTGTTATTCTGAATATTGCCTTGAATTTACTGTTAATCACGTGCATTATGATAGTTTTGTCATTTTCTTGCTTTATGGAAAAGTGAACTGATTTTTGCTGTTTTATAGCATTAGTTCGTAGTGGCTAACGGTTTCAACGAATCGTTTCTGGCTTTTTTTGAGAAAAACTTTGAGGCCAATAAAGATTTACAGTTTGGTCAAACGTTCTTTCTTTAATAGTTTTTTTGCCCTTTTTTCCAAAGACGTGTATTGTGGAATTTTCTACAAATTTAATATTTATGGCACCAATAGTTCACAGAAATTGGAGTTATTCCTTTTTAGTATTTTGACTTGTGGGTTTATGATATAACGAATTTGTAAGGTGAATCGTTAGATAATTTCCATAGGTAAACATGACTTGTGTCTCTCATTGCTTACCTCTTGATTATCTAGCGTGCGTGAGCTTTATTTTAATTATCTTTGGTTGTGCAGTCTCAGGTTTGATTTATAAGTGAAGGCAGAGCTCATTTCATTGGCATCTGCACTCAATTATTAATCTAAAATGAGAATTTTAAATCTAATCGAAATTAAATAAAGGCCACGCAGGCTTGAAGTTGCTACCTGAAAGACATTACCTTTTGTTATTTAGTTGCAAAATGGGATAGAGGGTGATTTGTGGCTATCATTTTTGTTTAGTAATATTAATTGTTTACTTGATAAATTGGTTTTTTTTTTACAAAATTCCATTAGGATTTATTTCATATCTGTAGTTCCGTTTGTTTTGTTTTTCATACTAGTGAGATTACGAAGTTTGAGTTGAACCATTTTTCGTGTACACCTCTGTCGTTCTTTAAGAATCTAACAAAATTTAAAACAAAATTTTAACTACTTTTTAAATATTGAACGTACTCTTTCTCTGTTTCAGTTGGTAGAAAATTAAGCCAAGAATCTGGGTGAGTGGGGTTGGAACATTGTGCCAACTATCATTAGAGAGTTTGCTTGTTTAGCGCTTCACCTGTGCTGAATGAAAAAGGTGTCATATTTTTGCAACTTGGTTCTGTGAGGAGAAATTGTCAATCAATTGATTCTCTTCAATCATTGCAATCATTAGATTTATGTGATTTTTTCCTTGCTTTAGATAAGGCGTTTTTATTTTTACATTATTGACACGCATAATTGGATAAACGACGAATATGGTGATCTAATTGGCCATGATTGTTTGAAAAAACTATAGTTCAACCATTGCAGCAAGTTTGTTCAAGTAAATAACAGGATATAAATCTAGTTTAACGAGGTTTTAAGTTTTCCAAAATTTCTACTTTGTTTTGATTTCGACAACTTGGAACATTATTTGCAAGCGCATATTACCGATCCTTCGTATGAATTACTTAGCACCTTGTTCACTGCAACCTCTAAGTAGAAAAATGTTTAGATTTAATACAGTGTGTTGCACTGATGGTTTACTTTTGGTATCTACTACCATTTTATAAGCTTCAATCGACTTCATTTCATTTGGCTATGAAACCAACATGTCAAATGTTTTCGATCAGCTTGTAGCGTTTCGAGTCTACATGTTAATTAACAAACCCTTGCGCACCTGTTTTCAGGCAAATTGCCCGCTAAGTTTGGATACTAAACGGAAGTGGTATAAGCCCAATTACTCATACTTGGATTTTAGGCTGTGTCGATTTCGTTTCCTCATAAACAATCATTATCCAAAATTTTATTTTCTGTCATATTTGAGAACAGAAAAGTTAAGTCTCGTTAAGTTTTCGTTAAGAAAAGAATGGTTAAATTTTTGATGTGATAGAGAGGTTTCATGATTTTTGTACCGAGCACAAAGAGAGTGTTGTGATGTGGAGAATTGAAGAATTGGTTTTGTTTCAGCCTATCATGGTGGCGTATCTATGTAAGAACAGTTGTCCTATCTGCTCTCTGTTTTATTACTAGGCACTGGCTTAAATACTAGAGTAAGACAACCGTAATGCTCAAATAATATCGTAATGGCAGACTTTGATTAGCAATTTGTGGCGTTCTATTACTAATGTGGTTCCCTGCAACTGCCCCAGAGACGATAGAACATACGTATGTTCAGACAATATTTGGGCTAAGTTGGCTCCATTCAACGTCTGAAAGACTGAAGGTTCTACTGAGAGATTGTTGTATGTGTTTGTGTCGAAGCATGATGAGGGCTTCTTAGTGGGCTAGTTAGTAAGTTGGTTAGTTAGTTTTAACTAGTTTCAGTAGTAGTTATAAACCGAGCTGAAACCAGGAGCTTCGTGGGTCACAATGTTTGTTCAAGATTGCGAAGTTTATTTGCTGGGTTTCGTTTTCCTGTGGCTTAAAGGGGGTGAATTTGTTTGTCACCGGATGATAAATGTATTTGACTTTGCCCCTTGGCAAATAGTGAAACTATACCATTAGTTAGCTTTAACTTACTTAACGCCAATCTACCCGTGGAAATTTCTCTCTCGCTTTTGCTCTCTCTCTCATCAACATTTATAACCAATTTATAACGAATTGTTAATGGTTAGCTATGAAACTACTACTATACTAACTTGGCTATTGTAACTAGCTACTACTGAGCCCACAGAACTGAAATGTGTGATGTCTTTAGGAAAACAAATTCCTAATTTGAAAATGTTTTGCTAACTTTTGTCGATTAAGTTAGTTATAGTTAGTAAAACTAATATTGCAGCACAAGTTAATTAAACATTCGACATCTAGAGAGTAAATATTGGCATCCTTCGCCATTTATAATAGCTGAAACTATTGGTTGTTTACTTGATTAAATCAATATTGTTTACAGAATTAAATGTAGCGCTCGTGTACAAATTTGGCGACTTTAGATTCCAGTTTGACTGACTTAGATCCTGATCTAAATAATTGTTTACTTCTTTCTCGCCTGGCCAGGTGTGTTGAACGAGAAACAACCCCCAAAAATATCAAGGCCATTTTTATGTGTCAAACTAATGAAATGTTTAAAGATCAGACTTAAGAACCAAGATCGGCCAAGAAATTTTCAGCCGAAGGCGAGACAGACTTCCCGAATTGTTTGTTTTATGAAGTAGCTTAGCTGATTACTTCTCGATATCGAATCCCCCCCCCCCCCCCCCCCCCCCCCACTGCAACTCATGTCCCCTCTCTTTTACTCCATCAACTGACACGACGCAACATATGCTAAAATAGGTCATTGTTGTAAATGTACCTGCCTTATGAGACAAAATATCCCTGGAAACCGACCGTTACTTAAAACTGTTCTGTATCCGTTTGTGAAACTGTTAACTTTTAAAGGAAACGTCGATGAAACTTCGATTTGTCGCCAAATTCTATAACCTATAAAAATTTCGACATCAGTATCTGACCTTAATAGAAATCGTGTCAACATATTTAAAATTGGACGTAATGATGTTGAGACCTGTTTTAACCTATAAATTTTCACTGGCTGGTGGTTAGTGAGTAAATGAATTAGCATGACATCACAATTCCTATTTAAGCAAAATTTCCCCTTTTGGAAGTTTAGTGTTCTTTGTCCCAGATTCAAAATACAGCGAAATACTGTAAAATCAAATGCGAAAACATCAAAACATAAATCTTCTTGGAAACTTGGACATCAAAAAAGAAATTGCCTCTTAATAGCGAAATTGTAGCTTCTGTTTTTGATGTTGAAGCACTTTTTGGCTTGGGTACCCAGAGCTTTTTAGTACGGTTAAGGATTGGTCAAATTGGTTAATGTATAGAGGGTAGGGGGTAACCGTTTTAACTGTAGGCACTTATAGCGGAAAGTTGAAATTCCTATCTTTGAAGTTAATTCCTTGTTGAGGCAACTGCGAGTTAAACTTCAAACTTAAGTCTCATTCTCACATTTGTAAATTGATGGGATTAGTTCGAGTAATTAACCAATTACTAACTTATAGCTATTATCACAGTGTGAGACTTGACCGGCGATCGGAATAAATCCTTTCACACTTTGGTGCATCAATGGACAAATTTCGAAACTTTCAACTTAAATTCCTTAAATTTGATCACAGGGAAAGAATCCCAGCATAAATCCCACCTTTGCCGAAAAGTGCGAATTTTTAATTTGTTCAGCTTTGATGCTCGTTTGAGTAGCTAATATTGATATTGTAATTAGTAAATTAACCGCGAGGTTAATAACTACCTAACTTTAGTTGACTTAGGATATGAAGTATACTTTTTAAATATTCTCACAGAACAAGGAAATCTATTCTGAGTCTTATGTAGCTTATCAAAACAACTTTTCTTGTTTTTTGAATAGATTTTGTAAATTAATTGTTGATAAGTAGTAGTTGAAAGGATCTTTTAAAAACAGAGTGCGGTTACCTAATTTGGGCTATTAAAATGGGACACGGTTACAGTGAATGAAAACAAAAACAACAGGAGTGGATATCTAGATCAGATTAAAGGAATAAAAATGAAGTTTTCACATTTGTTCGCGTTCAGTTCACGTTTTTATTGTTCACGTTTGAGAAAGATTTCATCAAATGTTTAAAGAATGATTGGATTAAAGAAAACGGCGTTAAAGGAATTGCCGACAGCCTGAAATCTTTTTCATGAAGTGAATTGACCAAATTCCTTCGAATGAGCCGGAATTGTTCAAAAAATGTTGGTCTTTTTGTTCTGAAGCCTGAATAATAAAAGCGGCGTTAATATACGGCTTGAATTATTCGTCTTGAATTGAATTGATCAGATTCCATTTTGAGAGTTGCTAAGCTGGTCAAGAATTCCGGAGGGCAGTTTTTGTTTAAAATGTGAAGTATTTTGAAGTTATTTTCGGTCAAATTTTTCAAAGAGGATCATCGTTTGCTTCAATTTAAGTTGAAACGGGTAGTTTTGGAATGCACGCTACATACACTTGTTTTTAGTTAGCTCTTGAGCCGATAAGTTGAGACGTTTTCTAGGGTTTAGTTTTAGTCCATCAAGGGATATTACTGGTTTAAAATTTAACTTCACTATCTAAACACGCAATATATATCATTTTCATATGTTGCAATTTATGTCGCACCTCTAACTTAAGTTATTTTGCCGCACTTGAAAGCCACTTAGCTCATGTGCCGCCCCGTACTAACTTTACACGTAAATTAGCTGAAACTGTCCTAGTTATAACTAATAACTAGCAGGTTATGATCAACGGTACACGTGCGTGGCCGTGCCTAGTTAGCTCAGCGGGTGATCCGAAGGAATTATATAGTCCGTGAATCTTTTCAGTGATTGAGCTCGTCCTTACCTTAAATTACCTGAGTTGCCTAATTAATGAAGATCATTAAATTGATACTTAATCAATCTGATACAGTTTGGTGTTTTTTGAATTGTGTCAAAAAAGACGACAAAAAATTGCAAATGAATGAGCGTTCTTCGAAATGTGCATTCATATCTTTTATGCAATCAAACAGCCGGCGATATTAAACGGGATAAATTTATCGACCTATATTCAATTGTGAAGGATATGATGAATTTCTTTAACAAATACAGTTTTTAAAGTTTTTGGACTGACTGACGTTTCTGATCACAAAAAAGCTGCTCTTACTATGCGTTGTCTTAGTTTTCCTACGTATTATCTGTGTTGAATGTAAATGAAGCGCCCTTTACTTTGAGAGCTTTAGCTGTTATCAGAACTGTAAATAAATATTGATGAGAGGTGAAGCCGGAAATCTAGCATCAAATTTAATGTTAAATATGATCAATAGCTTGATCGGATTGCCTTTCCTTTTCATGACAGAAATGTAGCTCTTTTTGACTTCTCTTTGTTTTTGTCTTTCGACAATTTTCTGGTCTTTTAGAAACAGCCACCAGGGCGATATAAGTTTTGGGCGGATTTTTATAATTTTCTTTTATGGGACCTGGGATGAGTTTAGAGCTCAAAAACAGGGTGGTCTCTCGCGTCGTTGCTTCTGCTCTGCTTTTGATGCTCGAATTTCTTCAGAATTTCAATTTATCGATGGCAATATACGATCTATTTTTCTATTCAAATTTGTGAGCATTGTTTTCATCTCAGTGAATTAAACGTTATCCACGTTACTAAACCAATTGAAATTTGATTTGAAAATGTTATGGCTCTTTTTATTCGGAAGGGGATGTAGATTGTTTTTGTTCCATTTTTGCTCTATTAAACTATTCCGGCTTTTTTTCTATTTCATCTTTTCAATTGGTCGAAAACGAAGTTTAAAGCATTAATTTTCTATTTCAGCTGATGGTTTCTATGCGACTTTTAGTCTGTTATTCGTTTGGCTAAATTGACTTTTAACCTAAAAAAGTGACCGAATTATTAAATCCCGAGGACATTAAATCGATTTTGAGATTCGGAGCACCTAGCCGCTCCCACTCCCTCCATCTTTCTGCCCCGGGACGCTAGCTTCAATATTGTCAACAATTGTCCTTATTAGCTACTGCCAAAGCTACGCCCCCTCCCCCGCAAGTCGTTTGAGAACAATACATTCGATGTTTGTCTGTCATTCTTAAGAATACCTGACTTCGGTTAGATCAAGTTCCAATTCAGGGTTGTTCTGCAACTGTTAAAAAATATTCGATACTTTGCTCTATACGGATTGTGCAAATTGATTCGGATCTGACATGTTTGGTTTATATAAGTTTTTATAAACAATGCTGAGCAGCTCTTCTTATTTAAAAGTTTAGTTTCAAATTTGCCAGTTGTTTTTTTGAGAACATACGAAAATACAGAAACAAGAACTCGTGAGCCGTTGTGAATTCTTCGAATTTTCGTTTTGAAAACTTCCATTTTCGACGCTTTAGAACTTCCACTTCCGGGTTAAGAACTTCCATTTTCGACGCTTTCTTCGCGATGAAGGTAAATTGGCGCGTCTAGGTTTTAATAGCAGGTCACATGATTTTTCAAGTAGTTGTTTTATCAAGAACAGTTCAGATTTTGAGAAGAACTGTTGAGATTTTGAAAAGATATTAAAGAAACATATTTGATGATGCAATTTTCCCGTGCGTTTTATAAACTTGGCCAGATGAGCTTGAGTATTGAATGTAGCTTCAAATGGCTGTCAATTAGTTTATGACAGTTAGTGAAATAATTTTTTTAACGTAGTCTGACTGAAAGCTATACAAAGCATAGCTATGCGGTTAAAAGTTAAATGGGCGTAAGGCTATCGAGCTAATTAAGTGTTGGCTTGACTGTCTTCACTATTAATGCTTCAGTGTTGAGTGAAGGAAATAAAAATTAAGAACTTTATGTTCTCAGCAACTCAAGTTTCGAAGGCTCATTAAAAATGTTCAAAATTATGGAATTTCGTAGTGTTCATTCTGTCGGGGAGTAGAAATGGCCTGTTTTTTGTGAATTCCTGGTAGTTTTTTGCTAGCAAACGATGTATTGACTAACGGTTCTACTTCTTTTCACCCCTATTCATTTAACCCCCTATCATTTAACACCCTAATGGATGAAAGCAAGTAATGTATCCCATTTAACGCTTGGAATCTTAATTGGGACAGGTACAATGATTGGAGGGAACCTGAATAAGCTCTGATTGGTTGAAAAATGTGATGTATATAAATATGTGAATTTGCCTTTAAGTTTTGGTTTACTAAAAAACTAATTTACTGTAATGCAATGAAATATGGAAACAATGAAGTAAATTACTGGGACAGCAAAGTATGAGAATATATTTAATGGATAAACTGAACAATAAATAAATTGGATAAGCGAAGCAAATATGCAGAGTTGGAGCTACTTGATTTCTGAGAAGAGATAAAATGTCAAAAAAAATTCCAGTTCTTCTAGAAAAATCTAGAATGTTTGTTGCATTTGAACTCGGTTTATTTTACCGTAAGTTAGCACCGACCTGAACTTAAAATCAACACTTTATAAATACAGAAAAATATAAGGTCACTTTAATATCAGAAAATAATGGAACAAAACATCAAAATTAGAAAGAGAAAGTTTTGGGTTTATTAGAAAAGTTTTGGCTTGTTTCTGGAAGTTATTGTAGAAAATCCAGAGTTTTTGTCTGAGACGAGGAAGGTTAAATGTTGGGCAGTAGTTTTGTTTGGTTGTGCATACTTAAATTATTTTGGGCTATTGGAAGATTTTGGAATTTTTGTAAGTTTCTCGTAGTTTGGGTTCAGTAACTATTCGTGCTCAGAATTTGGGGTCCATTTGTAGCGGCAACTGAATTGGACGAATTGGAGTTGAAAAAGGTATTGGTGGTCGCAATCGGCGAAGTTGTAGCCGAGGACTCTTGTGACGAAGCGAGTGACGTAACAAATGACGCAACTGCTGAGTTATTACATAATACATTGCCAGTCGGCTGTAGTCGGTGTTCGATTCCCGTTGATGTCACTGATACTACGTTCTCGGATCCCATAAGGGTTCCGGTTCGAGGACTTGCAACGTTGATGGGACTCCCGGAAGCGGTTGCAGACGATTGATGGTTACTTGAAACTAGATGTCCGTTAGCTGCCCTTGAGTTGAGCAAGATCTCGTTTTGAGTTGTAGGAACTGTTGCGATTAGAGAATCGAGATCGTTCAGAGCTGAGCTGTTGTGAACTGAGTTTTGTTGAGCTTGTGGAATGATCGAGGCAGCGACACTGGACATGTAAGAATTGTAGCCCATTCCTGGGTTTGCCGAGTACACGTTTTGGGCACTCATTGCCGAATCGTACTTTGCCAGATCCGAATGCTGATTCATGCCCAGAAAGTGAGGGTTTTGCAGAAGTTGCCCGGCGGAGTCCTGATGGGATCCGGGGGATGTTTTAATGATACTTGAAATTGAAAACGCATTGGAAGCGTCGCTTTTCAGACCACCGAAATCAGCGGCATTTGCAGACGCGCCTCCTGCCATGTAAGCCATCGGGGGCAGCAGCGAAGTACCCGGGAATAAGGGTGCTAGAACTGAGGCATCGTGAAGATAAGTTTGCCCGTTTGTACCCAAAGCGGTCTGAACCGAAGCTGCATGAGCGGAATGCATCAATTCACTCAAACTTTGCTGTTGTTCTGACCTCAAAGCAGCCGAAATTAAATCGGAAGTGTTGTCGTGGTTTTCTTGCTGAAGAATAGCTCCATTTTGATGCTGGTGTTGGGTTGTTTGTTGGTGATTCAAAAGTGAGCGCGTTTCGGAACCAGCAGAGTTTCCTGGCGAAATTTGACCGGCAGTTCCCGGAGCTCCGGCATTGTTCACGCCAATTTCTGTGGGAGAAGCATTCAAACTTCGATCGTCGGCAACGTATCCGTTGATTCCGTTTGGCGATTGGACGTAACTTGAAACATCTTCAGGTGAGAATTGTTCATCTTCTTTCTTCAAACTTTGTTCATAATCTTCATAATTGTTCACACCGTTCTCATTCATATTCTCCTCCTTTATATCTTTACTTTTCTTGCTTTTTTCTTTCTTTGACTGTTTTTTCTCGTCCTTGAAACGTTTCTGTCGTCGCAAGTAGCATCCGTTTTCAAACATATTGCCCGATTCCGGGTGCAAAGTCCAGAAGGAACCCTTTCCGGGCTTTTCAGGTGTCCTGGGTA
Source organism: Convolutriloba macropyga (assembly GCF_964194025.1). NCBI lineage: Eukaryota > Metazoa > Xenacoelomorpha > Acoela > Convolutidae > Convolutriloba > Convolutriloba macropyga. Next base: position 69,677,070 of record NC_134471.1, read on the forward strand.
CTTTGACGAAACAATCATTGAATGACAAACTGTGACGAATCGAGTTCTGCCATCGTTGTTGGTTCTGTCGGTAATAGGGGAACAGTTCCATGATAAAACTGTAAATGTCGCTCAAGGTTACCATTCTGTTGTTTGAGTTCTGAATGGCCATTGTGATGAGAGAGATGTACGAGTAGGGAGGCTTGGCGTGTGATTGGCTGTAGCTTCTCCGGAACTTCTCCGCTTGGTTCGGAGAGGGCAGGTTGGTTCGTCCTCTGTGGGTTGGTGACGTCAGTTGATAAATGGAATCGGCAGCTGCTCTGCTGTAGTCGACATATGAGGCGTTGAAAGTGTTGTAAGCAGCCATTGGCGGCACACTATAAGGCGAATTGAAGGACATTGAGGGTAAGTTGGCTGAAGCTGCAGCGGCCGCGTTGAAACTGTTGCTCATGTAGTTACTGATTGGACCTCCTGTCATTGCGGATGCCGCGGCAGCGTTTGCGGCGAAGGTTGGGTACGCGCCCATGGCCGAGGCGTAGTTTTGCCCGGCTGCAGTTGCGGACCCGACTGTGTTGGCGTGACCTGTTATGCCCCCCATTTGGGGGGTGTAGGAAGTTGTGCCCATGGAACTGGGAAGCATGGATGTGTAACCATCGAATGATGTTGTCATTTTGGACAGACTGGGAAAAGTTTGTCAGGAGTAAATTTGGGTGATAAGTTTTTTGTTTCCTTTTTAAAGGATTGTTTGTTAAAAAGCTAGAGGATAAATTGGTGGATATTTGCGGAGAAATGAAAAGGTGTATCAAGGATTATTTGCTATCAGAAATTTAGTTGCAGAAGACAAATTATATTTGCTCGGAGAAAACTCAAGTTTTATTGTTTAAGTTTCTTTTCAGAAATAAAACAAACTTTTAAATGGAGTCAAAATCAATGATTTGGTTTGATTAGTTGTGGATTTTGTTTGCTGCAGATCGACTAACTTCAACTTGGAATGATTACTTTGGCTAATATGACCGATTCTTCTAAGTTTGCTCTTCTAGATGTGAAGTTATATGCCCTCAGCCAATCAGATCGCAGCTTCCAATTCAAGCACTCTGATTGGACAATCCGGAAATCTGTGCTGCTTTAAGTTGTATTTTACTTTTACGTGCGGAGATACAGGCATTTAAGATGCTGATAATTTTATTAGCGTAATTCTTTAATATGATTCGATCTAAATTGAATTAGGGATATTTAATCGGGTGTGAAAGTTAGGTGAGAATGAAAAAGTCTTTGATTTTGATAAATGTTTCTTTTTCAAAAGAAAAGTGACATAATATAAGAAGGAAAGAAGAATGCCTAAAACAATACTAAATGTCTGAAATTTATTCCCTTTATCAGTCTATTATGTCAAAATTTGTAGTTAGTGTTGACCTGGAATGATAATAATGATACTTATCATTGTAATATTACAATAGTTTGAGTTAAGTTTGTTTCAGACAGCGGCTTAAGTCACTTCAAAGCGCTTCAAATCCTTCACTCAAACATCCGGTTTCTCAGATGAAAATTGCTGAACAGGACGAATTGTTCAGACCCTGTAATGGAATAATAATCTAGGACAATGTTAAAACAAAGGTCGTGTGTGCGCGTGGATTCCCGATTACATGACCTGAGTACCGATCAAATCTTTCGCAGTGCTGGGAATGAAAAATTGACAAATAAAAAATTTGCTCAAAAATTGGAAGTTAGAAATAATCGGGGATCAGTGCAACAATTTCCCCCTCCCCTTCTGTACCTAGTAGGGAATCGCTCCCACGTCACATTACCTGGCCTATAGTATCGATAGCCTAATATTAGCTTAAGCGCGATCGAGCACCGCTGTTCACGGCCATGCCTCTCATGCGCTGTGGGATATAAAACCCGCCTGTTGGCCTCGAAGTTTGCGACATTAGTTCTGACAATACGATTCGATATTGAATTCAATCAAATGTCAAATTAGTGAAAATCGTAAACATAAAGTGAGTGACCAAAGTTCGTGTCGTGAATGTTTAGGCGATTCGGCCCTTCACCTAACCGAACTAAATTGTAACTTGTCATCGAAACGATCATGTGTTCCGCGTTGTGCAAAGACGTGTTCAGATAGCAGACATCACGTGTAGCAGAAATTCAACAAATTGAACCAGGAACAAGCTATGACGTCATTTAACTGCAAAATCAACGCAGCAGTTGCAAACTGAACTTGTTTGTATTGCAAAGTGACCCGATTTTAGAAGTTTTCAGTTCATATTCTGTTTAATTTTCCCAGATTTTTGGGAAAACAAGAATTTAAGATTTTTATTGGCTTCTTGAGACAGAATTGAATTTGTAATTCAAATTGAAGTATGCTATTATTTGTTCAAGCGTTGGCTTTTAGGTGAGAGATAAGTACATTTTATGGGTTGAAAACAGTTTTATGACTTTACGAACAAGGTTAATTCTCCGGTTAGTAGTAGTTAGTACTAATTAGTCAAGTGTTTGGATAGCTTTAAAAAGGGATGAAATCTTTACGCAAAAGGGTAAAATTTTGAGATATTTTTCCCGAAATAGGTCGAGAATTTTCTGACGTTGTAAAATTCGATTAGTTAAATTTAACCCAGATTTCACTCGATTTGTGGGTCGAGGTAGTGCTGAGAGTAAATTATCCTCCCCCACCACAGCAGCAGCTATATCTTAAACGGTTTTAAATTAAACGAGACCTCTGTTAAATTTAGACGAATCATCAAAATGTCGAAACAAAATTCTTTGTTGATGTGATTTCACGATCCGAGAAATATGAAAAATATAGCAGAATGTCAAAATCTGATTGGTCGAAATTTTGACGCATGTTTTTGCTAATAATCAGAAAATTAGATGTTGCAGTAGCAAGCCGAAAAAATGTTAGCCGAAAAATGATCGAATACGTGTTATCAAGAGATTTGACCCGATTGTCGAAAAAGTTTCTGTTTGAAAGCACATAGGGATATCGAATTTTGTCAACATATAAGTTGATCACGTTAAGATCGGCTTTACGCACAACCGCTAAATCAACCACCCATATTTTTGCCCTTATTTTTGTCAGTCGATTTTTAACATTTAACTTTTACAGTTAGGTGGGCTAAAGTAGAAAGTAGTTAGTTGGGCAATTAATTTATCTTGCTTCAGTGTAAAGTTGCGATCAGTATAGTCAAAATCAGCGATGCTAATAATTAACAACCAAGCGACGGAAACAAAATAGATCCTACTTGAAAGGTCAACTTTTATAATTAGAGCCGTCATTTCCGTCTTGTCCTGCGAAAGCTTGACATGGCGTCTTTTGAAGACAGTTTCATAAAATTATTTTCTAGAAGCAATTATTATCAAAAGATCTTAATTTTCGTAATCCTATTTTAATTTGGTTTTTTTGCAAAAAAATAAAATTGACAACTGAAATGAAGTTTTCATTTCCTTAAACTTTCAGATTAAAGATCAAAAATGAACTGATAGCAAACGTTTAGAATTATAATTAGTTTTAATTTGTAATTTTTCCAATTGAAATTTTTTTTCACAGAAACGTTGTTGAAATTAACACCGCGTTGAATTGTTGCTAATCTGTTCAACAGGTACTAACTAAACGTGAAAAACTTCTGCTATATGTGATCAGAATTCTCAAGTAGAAAAGTTAAGGGACCCCTAGCTGAGTTCAAGTTTTGCTAAAACACCTTTTAACCCACTGATTTCTAGGCTACCTGGGCTTGATTAGCGAACAGGTGAAAAATTTGTTTTTCAGCTATTTAAAGTCGTTCACACTTCCAAAATTTGTTCACCTATTTTGGAAATTTCACTCTTAACAATTAATTCAGATAAACAGAATTATTTTAAGCAGTACGGCTAACGGATAAGTGTTTACAAATCGTCTAAAATGTTATCATTGTTTTTATATAAGAAATAAAGGGATAACTTGAATGATAACGCTCCATCAATTTTCGCATATTTTGTATTTTTAATTCCAACTCAAAACTTGTTCAATTAACTGGACAAATACGTGAATGAAGAATGTGAAGTAACGGGCCCTTCCCGTTAATCCGGATTAATATTAACCAAAATATTTAATATTTTTAGCCCTCTTAATCAAACATGCTTCATATAGTGCTCAATTTTGCAAACTAAGCCCCCGAATAAGCTACGACAAATTCTATAAACAAATTTCCCACCCTCCTCACTAAAGAGCTGCAAACAAATTAATGAGTTGAGAAATTGAAATAAGACTGATTGGAGGATCGAAAGGTACTTAAACAATAGCAAAATGATCGTTCGCTAAAATTCGAGTATAAGTAGGAGACTTTAACCGGCAACTTCGGACATTCAAGCATAAAAGATTTGAGATTCGCGCATGATACGAAAAGCCTCGTCCCGATTCTCAATACTCATGTACAAACTTGCGCAGCAAGTTGATCCAAAAGTTGGTCAGAAGTTCAAATAAGGTCATTTGATTCTAAAAGAATGGCGTATAAAACATAGCTCGATAAATACAAAACGGGCCGCTCAAAGGTTTCCGAGCGATCATTTTTTTTGTAGTTTAATAATAATAATAATTGTGGTTTCTGCGTAATCGCAGCGGAACAGCATTAGGCCTACAGTAGCCTGTTTTCAGCTGCCCTTTTTCTTATTATTCCCCACATTTCAGACTGATCTTTTTATGAGCAGCATTGCTCTTTTTTTGGTGACTATAGCCAATTTTTTGCGTCTGAAACTTTCACGTGGTACCATCATTGCAGCCAACATTGGTCAGGCTATGGTTTGAGACACTAGTTTGAGACACCATGGGAAACTGACAAGCCATAAGTATCTGTATTGCGCATTGAACTGATTGGTTAAAAACGTCTCCAAAAATGAAAGAAATCAAACACTAATTAAAAATTCTTAAAATGCGTCAGCTCCGAAATGGAGATAACTGATCTTTGAAAGGTGAGATTAACAATACCCACAGGTAGGTAGGCAAGTTGTTTGAAGAACACGCAACAAAATTATTAATAATTTAATAAATAAATGAAAAAATTGATACTAACTATAAGGAATTTCTGAGTTTTCACAACATTAAACAAAAACATGAAAGACAATTCACTGAAGTCTGACAATTTTGCAACCCGATAAATGTGCTATCCAAAATAGAGCAAAATAGTTCATATTTGTTCCGACCCCTCTTAAGGGGGAGGAACTATATACTAAAATGGGTTTTTTTTTGTTCTGACAATTTTCGACGCTCGATATATTGTAGAGAGTTGAGACTGGTATCATTAGAAAACTCATCCAGCATAGAATAAGGAATTTAAAAAATTGTTTTTTTTTGTTTTTTAAAGAGAGTTATCGAGGTTTAAGCGTCGAGAAAAGGTTATCGAGAAAAGTAGAAATAATTCCATTGTTTTTATACACATTTTCTGGAATTTTTGCCTAAAATTTTGTCAATTTTGCTAAAATTTGTTAAAATTTTGAAGAAAAGTTATTGATTTCATTTTCAAGGATAAAAATATTGTCAACTATTTTTATTTTAAATTTTGTCAAAAATTCCGGCTAAATGTTTCTAAATTCAGCCTTTTTCATCAAAAACAGCACAAAATAAGTTTCTGTAGTCCACTTTGATTAAATTTGCAGGAAGTGCACACCCAAACATCACTAATACGATTTTTATAGACAAAAAAAAGGGGTATTCCTACTTCAAATTCCGTTGAGAGTGCTCTGTGAATAAAACTGCCGTTTTTCGCTAATTTTACTCGTTGATTATCAAAAACGCAGCATTTATTTTTGATTTTAACTAAAAAATTATCTATATCTATAACATTGGAAAAATAAAGTGCTCCTAATGATCGAACAGCATTAGTAGGGCTAGTTTTGGACCTTTCTTGGACTGTTACAATCCAAAAAGAATTCGGATTGTAATCTGTCGGTCTTTTTATAAAAAATGATCTTTTTAATATTAATTAAAGAACAGAACAATTAAAATCAAAGCTCAGTAGTGATAGGTTCAATTGGTTTCCTAACCAGCTCAATATTAATTCATCTAGTTGTTTACTTGAAAGCTTTTGGTCGTTTTGAAAGCCTTCACTTTCAAAAATATTTGATAACACGAAAAAAATGATTTTTGATTTTTTTTTCATAATTGACGTCCTTTTTGTAGACGTAAGAGATATTCTGGATAATTGCAGGTCTCAAGGGCTTCCTTGGGACTAATAAATGAACCTATTTAAATATTTTTGTCTGTAATTAATGGCTTTTTTGACTTTGGAAGTAATTTTGTTTCGAAAAAGAAACAAAAGTGTTACTTAATTTTGCCTTTTTTTGTTTTTTGCCTACTTGTTACCTAATATCATTAACGAAAGGTCACATACTACATTATTCGAGTTCAAAGAAGGTGCAATTGAGGGCCAAAACGTGGCTTATGGCTTCCACAGCGTTTTCTGTCAAGTTTTAATTGAATTTATTTATTGTCTTTTTGTCGTTTTCTTAACCGCATAAAAACTTGAATGAGGAAAGGTCAATATCGTTCTATAGAAGCAATGAAAATCGTTAACCTATGGGATTTTTTAGTTGATTTCTATTGGTTTTCATTACTTTGAAATTAATTGTTTTTGAAAAAATGACCAAATTTTTAAACTTTACTGTTTTTGTTCTTTTTTGTCTAATTGTTATGGATTATTATGGACCCGGTCTCAAGGCTTATTATGGACCCGGTCTCATATCTTTTCTGGTGGTTTACAAGTAATTTTGTTTGGTTACAGTTTTATCTGACGCTATATTAACTTTGTTATAATTTTTTGTTCTTTAAAACGGAGATAAAGTTTTTGATGTAATTAATGTTTTTTGTTGTTGTTTGATTTTGCGGTTCGTCTTAACTCGCTTTCTTGATATTGGCATATCTCGTCAACCTAGTGCATTTCTTTTAATCCGCTGAGTTATTCGCTTCGGAGGCTGTCTTTTCGTTCAAACACTTTTTTTTGAAAAAAAAAGTTGTTTTTGAGCTTTGCACATTAGCGAGCATCCTTGTTTAACATGAACTCGTTTACAAAATTTGAAGGATTACAAATAGACATTGAGCTTCAACAGAAAACAATTACTGATATTGAAAGATTTGACAAAATACATAAAGTGTTTAGCAGAGAAAGGTCGCTGAAAATTGGTCTTGAAAACGCCGGAAGTTATTTTTATTGACTATAGTAAAAGCAACATAATTTTTTATGATTACCTTGAGATAATTTTTCTATTATTTATACAAAAAATTGTAGATCGAAGTAACTGAACAATAGGAAGCAAAATCCGTTTGATATGGACGCTCTTTGGAAAGTGCCAGTATTAATCTGGAGCTTCCTTGAACTTTTATTGTCTTTTTCCGTTTTCAGATTTCTAGTATTTGGTGACCTCAAAACAAAAAAAATGTAGAGAAAAATTTGTGTTTGTACACTGCACTAAGATCCAATAAGAGAGCGAAAAAGCCAATGAGTCATTTTTCTAGATGTTGCTCGCAACTTTTCGTTTCTTAGCGCACGTTTTAGCTGTAGTATTATAAATTCCTTTAGTGGTGGACATTTGGATAACATTTTATTTTACTATGACACCGACACGCTCAATTGCTTTTGATAAAAGCTAAATTGTTTTCCTATAACCGGGATCGATCAGGTGAAGCACGGAGGGCAATATTTGGCTAAGCAGCTCTCTTAGCGCCTTACACTTTACTAGTCACTATGCTTGCGGTTCATCAAAGCCGTTTTGAGAAGATAATTTTATGAAGTGAAGGGTGGTTCTGATTCATTGCAATTTGACCCCCCTTCTAAGTTACCCACTCACCCCCCATTCACCCCCTGGTCATTTAAAATTAGGTGGTTATGTTTAATATTTTTTAAATTTTTTTCAGAACTTAGGAACCTGGGAAAGAATGCCAGCTTGAATCAGGCCTTTTTGTCAGAAAATATTTTAAATACTCTTTGTTGCTACAACAGCTCAACGGGAATCGAACTAACGGAATTGTTTAATAAATTATTTAGTAATAAATTTCCTTTAATCAATATTTTGGCTAAAAGAAGGATAACGCCATGGCTCCGCTGGTCCGCGTTGGGAAAAGTGATAGGTCGTCACTTGTCTTGAGTCTTAGATTTAAGTTTCAATTAGTTTGGTTGCAAATGTTTTTGTTTCAAGTTACACATTTTAAGCAAGAATATCATTTCCAGTTTTACAACATTTCATCATCATCATGACTTTTCTCATTACAACTTTTGGTAAATGAACTCACAAAAAGCGGTAAAGCTAAATGAACGTAAGAGATCAATCTTTAGCATTAACATCCTCCAGGCCCACAAAACCTAACCCTAACCTGGTAGTGGGATGATTGTGGTAAACATGCACTAATTTACTGCTGGCCTATTTGATTTGCCTAAAGCGGTCTTAACCTCGCATAACCGAGCTATGCAGGAAATGGTTCGGGATGAGTGAGTTGTCGTCTTCATGTTTGCCTCTCACTTGGGTGAGTGGAGGCGAGTTGACAAGACAATCGGTTTGGCTGACGATTGCGGCAATAACATCTGGGGTAGTTTTTGCGGAACCGAGATTCAACAAAAGAGCTCGTTTGACAAACTGAATGAGTCTCTCCCACACCCCACCGAAGTGAGGAGCAGAGGAAGAGGGGTGTTGGTTTTCTTTCGACAAACTGATTCAGTAGCTGATCTGTGATACAGTCGTGGTCCAACCTCAGTGGTCTTCGTCTGATCTAGTTTCTTGCTCCCAGGATGTTGGATCCGCGGTCTGATAGAAACAAACGCGGTTGACCGCGTCGAGCGAAGAAGCGACTGATTGCTGTCAAAAACCTGTCTGTGCTGTGGTCCTCTTCAACTTCCTGGTGAATTGCTGTTGTGACCAAACAAGCGAATGTAGGTCTTCACTTTTGCATCTCGATGAACGACGGCAAACGGTCCAAGGTCATCCCCGCCGACATTGGTGAAGATAACTAGAGACTTCGTTTCCTGGAAGTAAATGTCTGGCAGGTCTGCCTTCGGTTTCTGCATTCCTTGTGCTCGGAAACGGTGACAGTCTAATCATTAGAAGGCCAAACTTCTCAGGAAGGCTCTAATTTCAAGAATGTGACTTCACTGTTTTATGTAGTTGCGGTTTTACTCAACCCCAACGTGCATATCATGGCATTTCATGCAAATCAAATTTCATGGCATTTTGTATGTCGAGTCGAATGCTGAGCTCTTTAGAGTCCAGGATGAGGGGGTGCTTGGCATCAAAAGGTAGCGAGCTTCGTCTTGTTCTGTCAATAACGCTAAAAAAACACTTTCAAATAAAGAGGACAAACAGAGCAGACGACCTTTTTTGACAAAGGCCTGTGTTGTTTGATATCTTTGATGGCGTTGCTGATGGACTTCTCTTGCGATTTTCTGAAGAGATAATTTCGGGTTTGGTTATTGTTGTTGAATTCTAGTTTGCCTTTTTGTTTCGATCTGTGATTCTTTATGAACTTTATGATAGAAGCCATCGAGCGCATTAACTTCGTCAAAGTTGAGAATCTTCTGATTGTCAATAAGACTTTCATTGTTAAAAGTTTCCATTGTGACGTTCATCTCCTTTTCACTCAGGGAGTTCTTCCAATGACTTTCGGGATGACCTAGAAAAGCTGGCGTCGTTAACCAGAACACATTGAGGTCACAAGCTGGTATTCCACGGGAGACATGGTCTGAGGGTTTAGTTTTCTGCTGATAATTTGCAACTGGGAGACGTGTGTCTTGTTACGGATCTCTTGTTCTCTATTTGCAATAAAAAAAACTCCACTTTGTCTTTGCTTTTGATCCAGGCAGGGACGGCTTCACTGTCACTCCAAAATGGTCTTGAGGTAACGTATTGTTAGCTGCTTTGAAACAAATTACATTAGTCTGCAACCTAGCACAGCCACTTGCAATTCAAGTTTCGGGATACTGATTTGCCTAAATGGCCCAACTTTTTCTCTAGCTTGAGCAAACACAATTGAAATGGGGTTAGGTGATTGAGATATGACGTATATGACTGCGCCGTAAGTCAGCTGTTAGGCATCATAGAAGCAATGTAACTGGTTCAGCGGAGATGGCCCGTTCGGAGAAACAAAACATCGTGGCAATGTTTTTGCTGGCACATATAGATATTGCTCCATCTAAGCTTTTATTGAATTCTGTCTCTCATCTGACAGGAAATCATCCCATACAAGTCCTTTTTTCCAAGTATCCTGCAAGATGATTTTAGATGCAATCAAAATAATACGATTAGAAGTGCTTGTGTTAAAATTTGAAGTGATTGTGTTATGTTTAGAAGTGATTGTGTTTGCCATAACACCAAGTGATTGTTTTTTGGCTAATCCCAGATCAGTTAAAAAATCTCTACCGTTGAGCGACTTACAGCCGACGTGAACTATGGTGAAATCAGCACCGTCAATTTTAACGCCTTTACTTTCCATTGGTGCTCATATTTATCCCCGTTTTTCGATAGACCCCCGTTTTTCGAGAATTTCTTGATATGAGATGTTGAGATTCTTTGGTCCAGTTGACCAGGACAAAATTATTGAAAATTTGTGCAGCGGGTGAGAAATGGAAAATGCTACGGATTGCCCGTTAAGCTCTAAATTTTGGTTCAAGCTCAACAAGTTCGTCTTCTCTTTTTCCGTTCGAAGTTCTGCTTAAGTTCCATTTTTCCTTTTTCATTATTTTAAATTTAATATAATCGAATCATTAACCTAACTTTTCTGCAAGCTCCAAAAAAGGATATTGGACGTTGAAAAAAAGAAAACGGTCAAAAAATTGGTAAGAATCAGTAGATTTTCGTTTCGATGTTACGATGATACCAAAGCATCAACGAAAAATCAACACGCGTAATACTCATAATTCTACTACTCATTTTTGCTAGAAAAAAGACCGTTTGCAATATAGCTCCCCTTACACAAGTTTTATACAAGTCTTATGACAAATGAAGGTCGACACACTTTTGAGAAATAACTTGCAAGGACTTAATTGCGACACTGTTTTCCCGGAGCATTACCTTTCTCTTCATGGTTCGGATCTGTTAATTTTTTGGAGCCTTCCATGTATGTGAACTTTGGGTCTTTGATGATGGTGTGATGACTGTTTTTTCTTCTGAAACTTAGTAGTGATTTTTCCTCTTCAGATTGTGTGTTGAGTCTGTTCGTCCGGTTTACTTAAATACGTGTCTCAAGTTCCTTCTGTACATCTAATGTTTATTCACGTCGTAGTTCAGTCGTTTCCCGGATGCGTCCACTTGGAGTTTCATTATCAATTATACTGGCAATAAAACTATCTCAAATTTTTGCTTCTTCCTGCATACTGACATCACAATACTCGCCCCATTCTTTGAAATTGACAGGAAAACGTTCAAAAGATTTGCTTTTATCTTTCCTTCTGCGATCAATGCATCCTCTATAAATTCTTAAAATGCACCTAGAGTTAGCTAATCGGTTGATTCCTTGACGTGGAGTCTTTATTGAAACTCTGTTGAAAATTCTACGTTACTCCACATCAATGCTGAGAATAAGTACAGGTACTTTATTTCAATGCGCTTATTGCACTGATTTACCACAACAAAAGACAACAGTTGGACTTGTTTGCTTATTTGTGACATTAGTTCCGCCGATTCATCTTTCTCTATGCGCTTCCTGCATTTCAATTTCGTTCAGATTGGGCAGATGAACTGGAAATGGTCTCTATATGAACGGATTTCAGAAAGAAATTGTACACGATATATTGTTTTTCCAAAAAGGTATCCAACGCAATGATTTCCTGCGTGAGGAGCTAGTTTCGACTGCATGCTCCACCGTGCCCATGACAAAGGAGGATCTAGTGTACGATAGTAACAGAAAGGGTCATTTCTGAATCGAGTACGTTTAGCTGCTGGCTGCATCATGTATTTTTAGTAAGTCAACGTTTGTTGGGTCTCTGGTACCTAAAACTAGAAAGAACGCATGTTACCATTTCTTTAAAAAAATTGATAATGTATTCCAAAATTCATTTTAATATTTGGATAAAACACATCAATTACGGGCTCGAGCGTTTCTCCTTTTTCCTTTATTTTTCTTAATCAAACCTTTCCAAAATTCAGCCCCATAGTTACTCCTGTTTTCACTTATGATTTTTTTGAGAATTTGAGATAAAGTTAGCGCAAATAGTCTTGCTTTCTATTACTTTCCAGACTTTTTTCTTCAATTTATTAATCAATTTTTCGAAGGTAGGATGTATAAACTATCTGACCACAAGTTTCTGCCGCTGCGAAAGCTGGATTATTTCATTGGTTCGTTTTTCTTATATTATTTTTTTCATTTTTTGAATTAATTTCTCAATTTTTTCAGCCTGGTTTGGCATGCAGTAGAAGACAATTTATATAGATGATTGCGAGAATCTCTTCAGCTAGAAAACACTAGACGTTCTAATTGAACTGAACTGTCTATTGCAATGGATTGAAATAATTGCTTGAAAAATGTTTTTCTAGAGATAGTAGATCATTTGTATTTCGAAATTTTTTCGCTAAATTTTTATTCAAGCTCAACAAGTTCGTCTTCCCTTTTTCCGGTCGAAGTTCTGCTTAAGTTCCATTTTTCCTTTTTCATTATTAAAATTTAAAATAATCGAATCATTAACCTAACCTTTCTGCAAGCTCCACAAAAGGATATTCGACGTTGAAAAAAAAAAACGGTCAAAAAATTCGCAAGGATCAGTAGATTTTTGTTTCGATGTTACGATGATACCAAAGCATCAACGAAAAATCAACACGCGTAATACTCATAATTCTACTACTCATTTTTGCTAGAAAAAAGACCGTTTGCAATATAGCTCCCCTTACACAAGTTTTATACAAGTCTTATGACAAATGAAGGTCAAAAACAGGCCAACAGCAAATGCAGAAAACTGAAATACACTTTAAATGAGATTTTGAAAAGTCAAAATGAGACAAGGATTCTGTAATAAAAGGAGTCAACGCAAAAAAAAAAATAATTGTGAAAGTTTCTGAATTTCGGCCAAAATTTACTCTTTGAAAAAAAAAGCATTAATTACAAGCTCATGCGGGACTGCATTTTTGCCTCATTTTTCAAACTAAAAGTTTCCGAATTTCAGCTCTAGTAATACTCCTTTTTTCCAAATTAAATTTTGTTGAAGCTTCCAATTTTCAACTTAGTCACATGTTGTTTTCAATTCTTTTGAGAAGTTTGAGAATTTATTTGGTACCTTTAGAGTTTGATCTGAGACAGTTGCCGCCAAAATTGTGTAAAAGGGGCATCAGTTTGCTAAATTTAAAACTTAGATTTCATCTTGAGTTTTTACGACTGGATGAGGTGTATTAAAATTCCACAGATTTTTACGAATCGAAGTTGAGTATTGAGAATCTACAGATTTTTTTTAGCTGACACAAGTTCGTCTTCTCTTGAACATTTTAGGCTTGTTTTCCAACATTATCTTTTCTTTTAGAGCATTGACTTCTGTTTTTGAAAATTGAACTCACAGTAGCTTAGTTTGTATTGTATAATAATTAGGAACCGCCGGGAATAATTAAAGTTGAAAAGGTCGTTTCGAGAATTTTTGATCCCAAAAAAGTCCGTCCTACATTTCTAGCCTAGCCCCACGCCCACCTACCCTCCCTCCTCCTCCCCCGCCGCCGCCACCACCACCACCACCACAGACACCACCACCACCAACTACACCCCATCCCCCACCCAAAATACCTATTCTAAACCCCTTTACCAACATACCACCTCAAACACACTACCTACCACCTCCATTCCAACTACTTACCCCCCTCACCCTCCTCACCTTTCCCCAACTACCAACGCCACCTACATTTCTGACTAAAAATTGGATGTTTTTAACTATATATTGCGTTGTTTTTTATTCGTTTTCGATGTTTCTGAAATAGGTAGGGTTAATTGAAGGGTTTATTGCATTGCACGACTCTTCAAGACGTTTCCAGTATTTTACCGGTTGTTATTTTTAGCTGACGCAAGTTGGATCATGACTTTACGTTTGACTTTTATTTTCGAACTTTGACTTCTGTTTTAGAACCTTGACTTCTGTTTTCGAACAATAAAATTTAACAGCAGCTTTGCTACTTATATATAGTAATAGGGAACTGCTTCTAATACTCGAGTTGGATAGTTTCATTAAGCAACTAATTTCATTGTTATTTTTTCTTTGACAGTTCTTATTTTAGGTAAGGTTAGGTTAGTGATCATATTACACGACTCTTCGAGTCGTTTCCTGTATTCTACCGGCTATGTTTTAGTTATCAGTAAGAAGAACGGACAGAACTTGAGGATGTGTCAGATTACTAGAATGAAGTTGCATTACTTATGCTATCCGATAGTCGAAATTATCAAATGTTTGAGAATGGATGCTACACTCTAACTGCTGCGCGTTTGGCATAAATTTTCTATCATAATTAGGATTTGTATTTTTTGTAATACCTTTAATTTTTTTTCCTGTTTATGAAGGTAACAGCCAAGTGCATGCGGGGTTCTGCACAAAAATTCAAATCTTGAGAAGTTTTGACGTCATCTCTTTTAAGCTTCAATAAAAGTTTGACCTCAAAATAATTTGGTCATATTAAAAGACAGAAATGTAGAATTTTGGAATTCATGGGGAGGTGAAAAACATGCTAGAAATCTTTTTGTATTTTTTGTTTTCTCTCTTATGTCACAATCTGGCAAAGATTTTTTTTTCAAAAACGCTCATCAATCAGAGTTCAGTTAGTATGCAATTTAATCATTACGGTGGTAATGATACTTTGCATTATTCATTAACCATAAAGTATACATTTACTCGAGACGGTTTAAAAGTAAATATTAACGCGTGACAATCTCTATTGTTGTGCACATTTTCGCTTTGTTTTATGAACGTAGCTAAGCCATTGCTTGTTCAAAATGCGATTAATCAGTAACTTTTTAAGCCAGAAAAAGTTATCACTTATTGTTGTTCCTGCCGTAATTTGGGTATTTGTCTCTGAACAGCGAAAAAATGTGACTCAAAGTTATGTTCCCCAAAAGCCAAAAGACTTTTGGACGTTTAAAGCTGAACAAGAAAGTCGCCTTGAGTTTAAACGGAAACTGGCGTCAAAAAAGACGGAGAAAATTCAGTTTTTCGAAGATGAGAAAAACGGAAGTGAACTTGATAAGTTACCGCAGTCGCAAAGTCACGTTCCAGACATGCCATCTAATCCGTGTTACCAGCCGTGGGATTCCGAAAATTCAATTTGGATGGTAGAAACTAAAAAACTGGATAGTTTAGGATCTCTTCTAATGTGTGAAATGGAAAGCTATCTCACCAAAATGGAAAACAAATGTCTAAGGTTTGTTTCTTGTTTCCCCGTTTTCCATTCATGAAACATTTTTCTATTCTCCTATCGTTGACTGAGACTTAGGGTAATCACATTCATTTTTTAGACTGAGACCTGAATAGTCATTTTACATAACCCGGGGTTACACTTCGACCTATGAAAGTTCTTTTAGAGACCAGCAAAGTTCTTTTTAGGAGTCGAGCGAAACTCTTTTTATGTGCAGTTTTCAGTTTGAGGTAAACGTTAGTTTATAAAAAAATTTAGCCGAATTTTTCAATAGTTGTTTGGGGCTGTAGGATTATTTAGAGAGCATTCACTTGACTCTCTATTTGGTTGAAAAAATTTAGTAGATCAATCTTAGTCCTTTATCGAAACCAAAATTTAATCTTGAGAGACCTAAACGCGGCTGAAATCTGCATTGCGGTAAAATCTTGTAAGATCTTTTATAATTGAACAACGCTTCGTAGGAATCTTATGAGAGGCCGCAAGATTTTGCAGGATTAGCTCAACTGCTGGCAATGTATATCAACCGGTTTCGGAAAAAAACCCTGCGGAAAAAATCCCAACCAAAATTAGATTGAAAAGAAACCCCGAGGGAAAAACCCAACGGAAATAAACCCTCAAAAGACTGTCAAAGAGATTTAAAATCAATCAAATTATATTAAATGAATTGTATTCTAACACATTTACACAGATAGAAGTCAAAAGGTTGAAACAGTTCGAAAAATGAAATGTTTGAAACAGTTGCTCGCAAATATTCTAATGGTCGATATTCGTGAGCGGCAAAAACAATTAACTACCTGCTTTCCCCTTTTTGTTGTGCCACGGTATATTCTTGAAACGCTTGTTGTTTGTGTATCACCTTCAAAAATGTCCAAATATCGGTCTTGTTAATTTGAAGCATCGATTCAAAACCTCTCTGGAAACCTTCTTTTGCATTGTAATGGTTCTTGTTTGGTGCTCAATTGTTCGATGATACACATTCTACATTATGAGGAAAAAACTTAGTTTTGCCTGCTCCCATTCCTGTAGAGGCGGCTGAGATGAAATTCCTCACTCTACACAAATAGTCAACAAAATCCAGAGCTTCAAATTCTGGCAGCAATAATATTTTTGCGTAAATAGAGGACAATTCCGACTAATTAGGTCAAACAATGTTTAACTTTAAAACTGATGATAATGAGATAGCTATTTTGTTGCTTAAAGTTCTTTTTAAATCTCATTTTTTGTAGAATCTGAAAATACCCGACACTTCACATTATACCATCACATTTAATTACTAAGATAGGAGCACATTCTAAATTACCTTTTTGATAACGAAAAACAGACAGAGAAGAGTTTTCGTTGCTTTTACATTTAAAGTATTCGGGCGTTGGTTATTATGGATGAGTAAACAAGTATATTTACATTACTTCTTGATTACTTTGAATAATTCCGTGTTCGTTGGCAAATTCTATATCACGTGTTAGAAAATTTTTACAGTGTCTTCATATGACTACTGGCCTACCAATCACCGTCTAGAAGTTGAATAATTCTAATGATTGAAAAACTCTACAGAGCGAGTTTATCACAAAATACATGAATTGATTAATTGCTTCAAGCACTTACTGTTCAAAAAATTAGCATTCTTAAAAACCGCAGTCAAAATTTGTCTGGTTTAAAATTTTGTTAGTAGTTTTATTAAATGTTAAATTTTATTCATAGTTGCCGTGATACTATAACCTACTTAATACTAAACAATATAATAGCTTATGCGCTCAATAAATATCCGTTTTAAGTATTTACGTGAAAAATCGACGAAAAATTATGAATTAAATTTTTTTCCACTTTTCGTTCCTAAAAGCTGACTCTCTGGTATTTCATTTACCTCACGCAAGTTTATTCTGTAAGCTGAATTTCGATCAATTTTTGGTTCGACGGCACAAAATATACGTTTCAAAGTCAAACAAGCATAATATGGGAAAACCGCTGCAGTGTTAACATTGATGATTTTCTTCCGGTTTTTCAATTACTTTTTTTCTTGTTTTCAATTCCTTCACCGACCTGACAATAAAAGAAAACCAAGTTCGCAGAGAACTTTTTATAAACTGATGGACTTGCTCTTTGCAAATATTTGGCAGAAGTTTAGAAAAAT